>NC_045551.1:62006789-62049289 GCF_009769535.1 Thamnophis elegans | reverse complement strand
GGCCATTCCTGGAGATATGTTGTACATTTTAAAGGCATTTTATAGAGACAACAGTTCAAAGCATTCTCTGGAGATGTTGTTTCTACTCTTTCAAATTGTACTCCACTCCTCATTTTAAGACTTTTTTAAAAAAAAAGTTACAAAAATGCTGAAATTCTAAAATTTTAAACAAACCACCTTGATGTGTTCAATTTGCTTTCCCACCACCAAGGTCATACATTCCCATTTGATATCGTTCTTCTTTTTTCTCATGTTTCCTCATGCTAGTGTAAGATCAGATTATTTCAGATCAGTCATTTGCTTGCAACAGGAATTGGCATCGTTGGTGAGGATTTAATATTTTGTCACTCAAGGGATAGTTCCAAATGCCACTCAGTTCATCAGAATGCATTTCAAACAGTGGCTGAGATATGACTGGGAAACTTCTTACTTAAATCACTCCTTCGATCCTAAAAAATGAACAAATTGGTGCTGTATGTCATACTATAAGAAGAAATCAATAATTTGTGTTGTGAGAAGGAGGGAAGGAAGGGAGGGAGGCAGAGAAAGAAGGGAGAGAGGGAAGAGAGAAAGGAAGGAAGGAAAGAGGGAGGGAAGGAGGAAGGAAGGAAAGAAGGAAGGGAGGGAGAGAAGCAGAGTGCAGAGTGCACGTTTGGTGTATGCGCAAGTCAGGGGTGGGTTTCTTGCCCCGTTCCAACCGGATTGGTTGGAACGAGGCCGGCGGCGTCCTCACGCACGCACGCGGCGTCCTCGCGCACACGCGCGGTGCACGCATGCGTACTAGCGTCTGCGCGATGCTCCAGCTGCTCCTGGAGGATCGCACAGGCGTTCTGCGCATGCGTGGAAAGCGCAAAATTCAAAAAAACCGGGTAAGGAGCGGGTGCGGGTGTGCGGGCGCGTGCGGGCGCGGGGGGGCTTTGCCGTTCCCGGAAGTTACTTACTTCCGGGTTCGGCGACCAACCGGATCGCAGGGACTGGTGCGAACCGGTCGAAACCCAGCCCTGGCGCAAGTGAAGGGAGCATATGCATGCAAAAAACTTTGCGCGTAATAATGCCAGCAGCAACCCACCCTTGCCTTACAGGATTAGCCCTGTAAAGTGGGAAAAAAAACAAATGAGATTTCTTCCAACAACCGGTTCTCTGAACTGCGTAGAAAGTTAACAACCGGTTTTCACGAATAGGTGCAAGCTGGCTGAATCCCACCACTGGGATAATTGTTTTATTGGGGGGGATATGACTTATGCTTTATTGTATATTTTTCAGATTTATGGCTCCCTATTATTCTTTTAATTACCATATTTTTCGGAGTGTAAGATGCACGTTTTTCCCTCAAAAAAGAGGGTGAAAGTCTTATACACTGAATACAGCATTTCTGGCCTAGCAAAACACCGCCTCCTTTGCAAAAAATGGATGTGCAGAGGGCTTGGAAGGGTTGCCAAGTGCTCCTGGGGGTTGGGGAGTGCAAAAATGAGCAACAAATGGCACATTTTTGCCCTCCCAGACCCCCAGAGCACTCTACAAGCCCCCCAGAGCTCTGTATGCCCCCCGTTTTTTGCAAAAAAAATGAGGCATGCAGAGGGTTTGGGAGGCCTGCAGAGTGCAAAATCTGTTTTAAAAAATTTACCCCCTCAAAATCATGGCGCATCTTATACTCTGGTTGCCTTATTGTCCGAAAAATACGGGTATGCAGTCTAATATATATAATAATACAAACTTTTCAAAAAAAGATCTGTGATTTATTTCTAATAGCTCTGTTTTTTTTAACGTACACATTACTTTTCATCCTCAGTGACTCAGATTAATGGGTCCTTTATACTTATGAAATACACTTTTAAACATAATGCTCCTATTTAATGTGGTATTACAGTGTCAATTACCTGACTTCAGTGCACAAAACGCTAAAAGAGCAGTGATGTACTAATATTTTATACTGATTCAATACTGATATGGAAATTGTCTGATTTGATTTAATTAATATTCCTCTTCCATGGTTGTTTTATTTTAAAATTGAAATGATCTGTTTTAAAAAACCGATCTTAAAAAGATGTTGATTATAATACTTCCATTTTTTTTATTATTCATTATCTATCATCAGTCAACATAGTGCAGTAAGTAATAAACTTGTATGTTCCTGTCAAAAATAAAGATACTGTAGACTATAATCTGAGATAATATGTTAGCAACATGATATTTTCTGCTTGTTCTAGGCACATACCATATTTTTCGGACTATAAGACACACCCTTCTCCCCCCCCCCAAAAAAGAGGCTGAAAATCTGAGTGGGTCTTATACACTGAATGCAACATTTTTGGTCTCCCAAAACCATGCCCCCTTCACAAAAATGGCCATGCATAGCCTTTAGGAGGCTTGCAGAGTGCTCCTGGGGGCTGGGGAGGGCAGAAATGAGTGGAAAATGAGCCATTTTTGCTCAATTTTGCTCCCAGGAGCACTCTATAAGCCTCCTAAAGACTATGCGTGCCTTTTTTTTTTTGAATAAATATGGCCGTTTTCATGAAAAATGGGTCATTTTTGCTCGTTTTGGGGGGGGGGCACCATCCATGACCAGTCTATAAGCCTCCTAAAGGCTTTTTTTTAAAAAATGGGACCATTTTCATGAAAAAACAGGCCATTTTTGAGAGATCTGAAGAGTGCAAAAACTCTTTTTAAAAAAAATTTGCCACTTCAAAATCTTGGTGCGTCTTATACTCCGGTGCATCTTATACTCTGAAAAATACAGTAATTTGTGCATTTTATGAGACAGGATTAGAGAGCTGGGGCTAAAATGTGAGACTTTGTGTTTTGTCTGATTTCAGTCATTTCTGCAAGATCCAATTTTAGTCCAATTTTAGAGGTTTTGTCTTCTGAGCTTCTGTACTTGTGCTGGAGCCCATCCTCAGGGAACTTCTCTTCACTGGTGTATGTGTTTGGGGCTATTCTATGAGTTATATTTATGCAGTGCCTTCCTATTGGTTGATTAGTGTATTGATGGCCAGTGATTGGCTGTCATTCCTTTGTGCTGCCAAGTCCTTTTGCTCCTAAGCACAAGGTGATAAGCTGGTAGTAAATCAGCACTCCTGTTGACTTACAAGGAACTCATATCCAGGGTTGGGCTGATACAGGTTTGCCCAGGTTCGGGAGATCCATAGCTAATGTTATGGCTGGTTCGGAGAAACTCCAAATCCCACTCCTGTCTGGCCCTGCCCACCCCTCCCTTTCCCTCACCTCCCAGGAATCTCCAAACAGCCCATTTTGAATGCAAGGTAAGTGCAGGGCCCGTGTGGAGGCTCAGGGAGGAGTAAAATGGGTCTCCCTGAAGTTCTGGAAGAATGGTTCATTTTTGGCCTCTGGAGGGCCTCCTGAGCCCAAGGGAGGCAGTTTTCACCCTCGAGGAAAGCCTATGGAGTCTGGGGAAGGTGAAAATACCCCATCCCCGCTGTGGTGCATGAGGCCAACTAGGTCACACCCACTGTGGCCATGCCCACTCAGCAGAGAATTCATTGCTGAAATTTTTGAAGCCTACCCCTGCCCGTTTCCCAGGCTTCAATCATTTCCCTGGGTATCTTTGTACCTGCTCGGCCAACAATCTTAACAGATATGAAATTGAATGCATAACAATGTTCGTTGTGGCTGCCAATAAGTTCAGTGAGACTACCAATAAGTCCAGATCTTCCTGTCTGACTACTCATTTGTCATTCATTTCTCATAGAGGACTAGGAATTTAGAAATAAGAGAAACAGCCATATCTCCCCTAGTCCTTCTGTTAGTTAAACTAGACATACCCAGTTCCTGCAACCGTTCTTCATATGTTTTAGCCTCCAGCCCCCTAATCATCTTTGTTGCTCTTCTCTGCACTCTGTCTAGAGTCTCCACATCTTTTCTACATCGTTGCAACCAAAACTGAATGCAGTATTCCAAGTGTGGCCTCACCAAGGCGTTATAAAGTGATATTAACACTTCACGTGATCTTGATTCTATCCCTCTGTTAATGCATCCTAGAACTGTGTTGAGTTTTTTTGGCAGCTGCTGCACACAGCTGGCTCACATTTAAATGGTTGTCCACTAGGACTCCAAGATCCCTCTCACAGTTACTGCTAGTATAGTATCATATATACTGTACTTGTGCATTTCGTTTTGCTTGCCTAAATGTAGAACCTTACTTTTTTCACCCTTGAATTTCATTTTGTTAGATAGCACCGAATGTTCAAGTCTGTCAAGATCCTTCTGCATCTTAAGCCTATCTTCTGGAGTGTTGGCTATTCCTACTAGCTTGGTGTCATCTGCAAATTTGATGAGTTCCCCATCTATCCCCTCGTCCAAGTCATTGATGAAGATGTTGAAGAGTACTGGGCCTAAAACAGAACCTTGGGGTATTCTACTGGACTCCATCCTGGCCTCACCAGATAAAAACAAGAAGTTCATGAGGTTTACAGCTTCTGCAGCAAAAGTAGAGAGCAATACATCTTGCATGATCTTCATAGATCAAAAAAACCAACAAAATTTCCTAAACAGTTACATTCTTCTGGTTCCAGAAAAGGAAGTGCTTTAGGCATATATTTTATGAAGTGAAACATAGAATCACTGGGGGGGGAAACACATTTTACTGTGATGAACTGGTTAGCCAAAATAAAGGGGAACCTTTCTTCAGTGAAGCCATCTTGCATTCCCACGGAATATGCAGTGTTCTCTAATCAATATTGAAATTTGGATACAGCTTCTCTGAATTACCAACCCAGCAGATAATTGCTTGATTAGCATGCTTTAATTGGCATTTATATGTTGAATGCTACTGAAATTGCTTTAATATGTCCAACTTTGTCTTAATTTATTTAAATGATTTCAGAGCAGTCTTTTGGAGGTGAAAAGAGATGGGATGGATGGGGCACAGCTAACATGCAAAGTGCCAGGGACACCAAAGAACACAGCTGTTCTTTCAGCTTTCTTGCAGATCTGTCTGTGAGATTTTAACAACTAATTTACTATGCGTTTGCATAGCACCTAAGCCATAATTTTAACATTTGTTGTTCTTTAGCATTTCATTTTGTGATGCATGCACAGTGACATTTTGTTAGGTACTGTTTCCCTCTACAGCATTTTTCCAGTTGTGTAGCCTCAATATATAAACTTTAATTTAAAGAGTCTTAAACCTTTAGGTGATTGCTCAGGAAAAAAAAAAGAACACTCCAGTCCTCAACACATCTTTAATATATGGGGAGCAAAATTGATTAGATTTCCCAAGCTTTTATTATTAGAGAAATAAGGCGTGTTTTGTGTGAGAGAGGCTGGGGTGGGTGAAGCAGCTGAGATTTCTCTTAACAAAGAGATTTTTGGGAAGCCAGATAACCACAAAATGAAACACGGCATGCTCAAGAATAGCATGTAGATTGGAAAGAATGTTGTTGGCTTGTTTTGCACATGTTTCTGTTACATAAGGCACATGAAAGATACTTGATCCTGCATTCATTTTCTTAGATTGCACATATGAGAAGCACTGAGGCACTTTGGGATGGAAAGGATCTGCTAGTGGCATCCTTATTGTCTAGGGGAACACCCAATCGGGGTCTCCTTTGACAGATTTAACATATTATTAGAGTTGGAAGGGACCCTATAGGTCATCTAGTCCAACCCCCTGCTCAAGCAAGAGACCCTACATCATTTCTGACAAATGGCAGTTCAATCTCTTCTTGAAAGTCTCAAGTGATGAAGCCCCCACAACTTCTGAAGGAAACTTCTGTTCCATGGGTTGATTGTTCTCAGTGTTAGAAAGTTCCTCCTTAGTTCTAGGTTGAATCTCTCCTTGGTCAGTTTCCATCCATTATTCCTTGTCTGGCCTTCAGGTGCTTTGGAAAATAGCTTGACCCTCAAATATTGGAGGATCAATTTAACCTATAGTTCACTTTATAATTTCAACAACTATAACACTAATTGACAATTAGTATAATATTCCATTAACTTCACCCAGCAGATCTTTTCAGAAAGATCTTCAAATATTTTCCCTACCAATAGGCAAATGATCATTTTGTTTAATAATACTTTAATGAAAACTTGCATCTACATGTTGAACAAATATGCTACATTTTCTGTTGCTTCATTTTGACAGATGTAATTAGAATATCGAGATCATCTCAAATTAGATGCCATGGCCTGACCTTTCCAGAAATGTTTTACTATTCAGCCAAATGAGGCTACATGTGATTTCCATCCCTGATAGCTAGACTAAAAGTTTGTTAAGTAATTTCAAATAATTGTCCCTTGATAGAGGCTGGCCCCAGATCAGGTTTATCTGGAAGACATGCTTATCCAAAGGAAGAAGTAGGCAGATTCAACCTTTTAAATGCTGGTGGAATTCCTAGTCAATGTCACAGAAACATCATTGTATGACATATCTTCCAGAGCATTATTTAGAATTATAAATAATTACAATAGTAGGTGTTCTGACCCCCCCCCCCTCGTCCCACACCAACACACACTCCGAGCCACAGATAAGTTAGGGCATTTAATTAACAGACAGACAGGTCCTTGGCAGCAAATTGGCACAGACAAGCTTGGGCACCAATAAACACAGATAAGGCTTGGCAGCAATCCAGCCTGCCAAGCTCACAGTAATGTCCTCTGACATTCATTCCTGCGTTGACTTCTGCAAAGAGGGGCGTGTGCACAAGGAGTCTTTTTATAATCTGGAGAGGAGCCTAATGACCACCAGCTGAGTGCAATTACCTCCTGTAATTGCGTAATTGTTCCTGACGCCTATTAGCTCTTCGATGGCATGCATCCAGGAACAACTCACTACTGGCATCCGACTCACTCTCCCTTGTCTCCTCCACACTGGTCCAAGGCTCAGGTGTCTCCTGGTGGCCAACCAGCCTCTCTGCGGCTCAGAGTCGGAACCCTGTCCAGGGTCCTCCACATCCTCCAGAGCTGACTCATAGGGCCCCTCACTGTTGTAGTCTGGTGGCAACTCCAACGGCTCCTGCTGTAGGTATCTATTTGTCTGGAACATCAAATAAATTAAACAAATGATGTGGTGTTTCTTTTTTTTACTTGAGGAACAAATTACCAGACTCAAATTATCCTATTTCAAATAAAACAGAATAACAGACTTTATAGATCCAGTTATACTGCTGATGAGGGCATGGTTGGAAGACTTAAAAGACCAGGTTAGAGACAGATCATCACAGAGTAAATATACCTTTGTGGTGGCTAAGAATCCAAAATGACTTGATGGTATATAATCAATCTGTCAACTCGCAAAGCACCCATGACCTGCTCTTGAGTTGCCATAGGCTAGGAGGATGGGAAACTGACAAAGCAGCACAGCAACTACAAACAGAAGCACATTCCAGGCATATCTTTCTCAAGGCTGTCTCCCAGGTCACCCATAGCAGCAGGAGAGGTGTGATCTCTACAGCCCGTGAAAGTGCTCCATTGGAGAATGTGATTTATGACACACCCTGAGGGAAGGGGGCAAACAAGGTCATAATTGGGTCATAAATTACGCAGGTCAGAGTTGGCTTCACTTGAGTATGTGCCGACATGTTGCTCCTAATAAATAACTGGACTTCTTTTGAAGCTTGGCTCTCAAGGCTCATGATTTAATTATTGATCAATCAATCAATCAATCTATCAATCAATATGTCTACAATGGCCAGCTATTTCTATATCTCCCTCTCTACCAGAACCAACATTTTGGGAATTCTGAATTACAGTTCTCATGAACATTCAATTCACAATGATGAAAGTCTGAGGGTATGGAATTGTCTACCTTCTTAGCTAGCATCAAAAGCATTGTACTAAGAGGAGGACCATGGCAAAAAATCAATCAATCAAACTTGACCTAAATATATTCCTCGTCAAAGACTAAGAATTGAGAGAGAAGGAAAAAGATTTGATCTCTTTCATTTGGAAAAGGGATGCCTTGAGCAATGCTTCCTAGGGATCAATAAAATAAGAAAGCATTTATTTTATTTTAAGGAATTATGCTTTACTCACTATAGTATTCACTACACAAGAAAAAGAGATGGTGGAAGGGAATAGGTGTTACTATTGAAAAAAAAATCTGATCCAATTCTTCTGTAATATTTGCTTTCATTTTAAAGCAAAAATGGTAAGCAATTAGAAAAATAAAATATACTTTACCAGCTTTCCACAGCTTAACACAAACATATTTACTGAGGGGTTGACACATCAGGGCTAAAAAGGTGAAAAATGTTGATTGAGCCACTAGAGGGCAGCAGATCTCAGGGTGATGTTTCCTTTTACTGCCATCTAATGACCAGTTGGAATTTTGCAGCCTATACATGATGGTCTCAATTAAGGCAGCTTTGAAATTGACCTATATACAGTATACCAAAAAGAATAATTACACAAAACTACCAAGGCAATTTTGCTGAATAAATGTTATTCAAATAAGTGGGGGTGGGATCTTATTGGCTTAAGACAATTTGCTTAAAACAAAATGCAGAGGTACAGTATATCTGGTATATTGTTCAATAGTATTAAGTGTGAGAAGGATCTTGCAGTCGTAGTGGACAATCACTTAAATATGAGCCAGCTGTGTGCAGCAGCTGCCAAAAAAGACAACACAGTTCTAGGCTGCATAAACAGATGGATCGAATCAATATCACGTGAAGTGTTAATACCACTTTATGAGGCCTTGGTAAGGCCACACGGAATCCTGCACTCAGTTTTGGTCGCCACGATGTAAAAAAAGATGTGGACACCTTACAATGAGTACAGAGAAGAGCAATTAAGATGATTAGGGGACTGGAGGCTAAAACATATGAAGAACGGCTGCAGGAACTGGGTATGTCTCGTTTAATGAAAAGAAGGACTAGGGGGAACATGATAGCAGTGTTCCAATATCTCAGGGGTTGCCACAAAGAAGAGGGAGTCAAACTATTCTCCAAAGCACCTGAGGGTAGAACAAGAAGCAATGGGTAGAAAATAATCAAGGAGAGAAGCAACTTTGAACTGAGGAGATATTTCCTGACAGTTAGAACAATTAAGCAGTGAAACAACCTGCCTCTTGTAGTTGTGAATGCTCCAACATTGGAAGTTTTTAAGAAGATGTTGGATAAACATTTGTCTGAAGTGGTGTAGGGTTTCCTGCCTAGGCAGAGGGTTGGACAAGAAGACCTCCAAGATCCCTTCCAACTCTGTTATTCTATTCTATTCTATTCTATTCTATTCTATTCTATTCTATTCTACTCTACTCTACTCTACTCTACTCTACTCTACTCTACTCTACTCTACTCTACTCTACTCTACTCTACTCTACTCTACTCTACTCTACGCTAAGATTTACCAAAACAGGTAAGCATGTTCAGTAACATTAGGAATGTGTGCTCACATTTAGCTGAATTTTGATTGTGATGCTAGATCGATTCTTCATTGTATTCATTCACCCGTCTTTCAGCAGAAATTAAGACAACCAAGAAGAATGAATGAACAAAGTAGTACAGCTGTAAAAGAGAAAATCTTTTCTGGGTCATCTTCATTCCAGAGGACTATGTGAACAAATCTTTTTTTCCCCAACAGTATGGAAATGATCTTCCATTGTCTTCTTCTAGGATGACTGGTGCATTTTTACTTTTAATTGTAAACAAGAGGTCCTTTGCTGTCCTGAAAGTCTCCATTCCAGTTAATAACTAAATTTGTTGCTCCTTTGATTTCTGGAGATGAGCTTACTTCCTACCCACTCCTTTATTGTAGATTTTACAAATAAGTCAGAATGGTAGTTTGTTTAGGTATGTGTGCAGCTTATTTATACTGTCATATGTATGTGGCCTACTTGCTTGCAACTCTTCAGGCAACTTATTACCATGAAATACATTTGGAAAAGGAGGAGTAAGACAAGATTCCTGGCTTAACTTTTCCTCCCTCCATTTTGAAATGCACATTCTCTCCTTCTCTCTCTCTTCCTCTTCCCCTTCCTCTCTCTCTCTCTCCCACTTCCTCTCTGCCCTCCTCTCCATCTCTCCTCTCTCCTTTCTCTCCCACCCATCCTTTTCCTTTCTCTCTCTCCCTCTTCTTTTATCTTTGTTTCTCTCCTTCTCTCTGCTCTCCCACTCTCTTCTCTCTCCCTCTTCCTTTATCTCTCTCCCTCTCACTCTTTTTGCTCTCTCCTCTCCCTTCTCTCTCCCTTTCTCCCCCTTCCTTTCCCTTTCCCTCTCTCCTCTCTCTTTTTCTTTTTTCTCCCTCTGTCCCTTTGCTCCCTCTCTCTTTGTCTTCCTTTTCTCTCTCCCCCTTACTTTATTTCTCTTTCTCTCCCTCTTTCTGCTCTCCCTTTCCCTTCTTTCCCTTCTCTCTCCCTTACTCTCTCCCTCTCTCTTTCAGTTTTGAACAAATAGAGAAATGGTAAAGAAACAGTATCTTTCAACAAAATCATTCTGGCAAATTTTAGTTGGAAATGTGAGACAGGTTTTGAAACATTTCGCTCTTTGACCAAAGTCTTTCTTCTGGTTGTGGGCACATATCGGCTTTCTTTATAAAAGGGACACTTATCTTCTAACTCATTTTACTAAGCATTTGAGAGTTGTTGCTTTTTCTTCCCATTTTCTTAATGTCCTAGTTTTGAGATAAACAAGTTGCTCCAAAGTTGAATTGGGGAAAGTCCTTCTCCCCTTCTTTTGTGTAATTTACTTTTCCATTACTCTTTAAACTCTTTGAGTTTCATGATCTGGGGGGACAATAAAAGAAAAAAAAATTAAAAAAAATACATGAAACTTTAGTGGCTTATTCCTGGATTATAAATTTAAGACTAGGAACAAAATAGTTTATAGGGAGGGAGAGTTTAGAGGGATATAACATATCCCTTTATGATTTCATCATAAAGTCTATATAATTTCCCCAGAAAGCAATCAATCAATCAATCAATATCTATCTATCTATCTATCTATCTATCTATCTATCTATCTATCTATCTATCTATCTATCTATCTATCTATCATCTATCTATCATCTTTCTTTCTTTCTTTCTTTCTTTCTTTCTTTCTTTCTGGTGTGTGTGTGTGTGTGTGTGTGTGTGTGTGTGTGTGTGTGTGATATTTTAAGAATCATCATATTTTCCAAGACAACTTGCTACTATCCTTGACATCAAAAAAGTGCAGAGAAGAGCAACCAGGATGATTAGGGGACTGGAGACTAAAACATATGAATGATGGTTACGGGAACTGGGCATCGCTAGTCTAGTGAAGAGAAGGACCAGGGGAGACATGATAGCAGTCTTCCAATATTTGAGGGGCTGCCACAGAGAGGAAGGGTGTCAAGCTATTTTCCAAAGCACTTGAAGGCCAGACAAGGAATAATGGATGGAAACTGACCAAGGAGAGATTCAACCTAGAAACAAGGAGGAACTTTCTGATAGTGAGAACAATCAACCCATGGAACAGAAGTTGTCATTGGAAGTTGTGGGAGCTTCATCACTTTCGACTTTTAAGAAGTCGATTTGTCTGCCATTTGTCCCCAGAAAGCAATCAATCAATCAATCAATCAATCAATATCTATCTATCTATCTATCTATCTATCTATCTATCTATCTATCTATCTATCTATCTATCTATCTATCATCTATCTATCATCTTTCTTTCTTTCTTTCTTTCTTTCTTTCTTTCTTTCTTTCTTTCTTTCTGGTGTGTGTGTGTGTGTGTGTGCCATTTGTCAGAAATGGTGTAGAGTCTCCTGCTTGGGCTGAGGGTTGGAGTAGAAGACCTCCAATGTCCCTTCCAACTCTGTTAATCTGTTATCAAATACTGGTAGAACCACCTTGATCTAATGGTTAAAACTCCAGGCTAGAGACTGCTAATTCAAATCCTGCCTTAGCCATGAAAACCAGCTGGGTGACTTTGGGACAGTCTTCCTATCTCATCTCACAGGGTTGCTGTTATGGAGAGAAAGAAAGAAAGAAAGAAAGAAAGAAAGGAAGGAAGGAAGGAAGGAAGGAAGGAAGGAAGGAAGGAAGGAACAATCATGTAGCCAATTCATAACTTGACTTATCTCCAAAGAGCAATGTAGAAGAGCTCTAGAAACATTGGGTTGATTGGACCACAGGATTGTGCAGAAGTTCTGAGAAATGTTTTCTATCAGTGGTGTTTGTCCCTCCTTTTTCCACTTTAAGCCTCATCAGAAATTATATAGGAGGAAATTCAGAAGATTTCCCAAATTACAATCTTTCAATTTTTGCAAAAAGGGTAGTGAGGCTTCCATCATGACATTCTGACCTCCATCTACTGATATGGACTTCTTCCCTGAAAAGAAGTTCACTCAGAAAGGGGGTGGGGGAATGTAAAGTAGGCATACAGTAGATACTATGTGAGAGCACAGTGGCTCAGTGGCTAATACACTGAGCTTGTCTACCAGAAGGTCGGCAGTTCAGTGGTTTGAATCCCTAGTGCCGTGTAATAGAGTGAGCCCCTGTTACTTGTCCCAGCTTCTGCCAACCTAGCAGTTAGAAAGCATGTAAAAATGCAAGTAGAAAAATAGGAACCACCTTGGGTGAGAAGGTAACAGCATTCCATGCACCTTCAGCATTTAGTCATGCTGGTCACAAGACCACGGAAACATCTTCGGACAGAGCTGGCTCTTCAGCTTTGAAACAGAGGTGAGGACTGCCCCCTAGAGTTGGGAACGACTAGCACGCAACAACAAATAACTCTGTATACATAAAATACAGGTAGAGCAGTGTAAATACACATTCTGACAATGCAAAATATGTACACTCTAAAATGATTAAAGCAATGCATAACATACATAATTATTAACTTTTGACCCAAACAAATCCCACTTGCAATGTATGGCAGTCCCTCTGAGTATTAGCCCCCATCACACCTATCGGTTTCGTAAGCAAGAAAAAGCAATTTATAAGCACCCAATGGATTCTTAATAAATCCATTCATCAGGGTCACCCTATCTCATATTAGAAAGTGCACAACAATAGCTACAGGAATATTTTTATTCCAGCTTCTCATCGTTAGGGCAAGGGAACAAGCTAGTGCAAGTTATTTAATTTAATTTTAAGACATCTGTTTCTTCCTCTCTGGGGCTTTGTTATAAAGTTGGGAACAGGAGCCTCTGGCCAATAAAACTTTAACAAAACATCAATATCAATAACAGCTCACAAGTGTACCTTGCATTCATTTTTAATAACACATTGGCAACATTCTTTTTTTTAAAAAAAAACCTCTATATACACACATATACTCTCGCACACAAACACAGAGAGAGTCCAGATTGGGCACAAGAGACAAGTAGTTTCTAAAGTTTTATTACTTGGAAGGACTGCTGGCTCCTCGTTTTGACACATCTGGGCTATGCAATTATTCACAAAGGTCACTTTCAACAGAAGGGAAGGACGGTGACCAAAAGGCAGCACTTTAACGTTACAAATACACTATGACAATTTAATCAATGACAAAGCCCCAATGTCAAGAGCCATTTCGGTTCTGAGCTGACAAAGACTGACATCTCATCAGACCTCTGGAAAATTGTCTGTGGACACAGGAGCTCTGCTGAATCCCAGGCCAGCTGTTAAAAAAGCAGGAAGGTTTCCAGCGCATCGCTGCTATAAATGTTGAGCTGGGGGTCTTCTCTCTGTACTTGACTTTTAATTAGCTTACAGAAAAGGAGAGTGGCGGCTGATATCGGGAGCGGTTTTGCATGTTGAAGGACATGGTGACTTCCATGAAGTTCTTCCCTGCCCCTTCCTAGCAACCAGGATTTTGTGATGGTTAAGGTCAAGGGTGGTTTCTACTTAGCAGTTAGCTAGTTAGCAGTTAGACTTATATACCGCTTCATAGGGCTTTCAGCCCTCTCTAAGCGGTTTACAGAGTCAGCATATTGCCCCCAACAACAATCCGGGTCCTCATTTTACCCACCTCGGAAGGATGGAAGGCTGAGTCAACCCTGAGCCGGTGAGATTTGAACAGCCGAACTGCAGTCAGCTGAAGTAGCCTGCAGTGCTGCATTTAACCACTGCGCCACCTCGGCTCTATTTACCCTCTACTTACCTTCCCTAGCAATTTCATTTCATTTCATTTCATTTATTGAATTTCTAGGCCACTCAATCCCGAAGGTGTGTGGGGGGGGAATGTAAAGTAGGCATACAGTAGATACTACGAAGGACTCCGGGCGGCTTACAGAAATGAAAATATTAAAAAAGAATTTAAAAACAATAGGACACAACAAAGTTTAAAAGAAGCACGACATACACCCAATCAGAGGAGGGCTGGACCTCAGTCAAGAGGTCAACAGCCCCAGGCCTGCCGGAAAAGCCAGGTTTTAATAGCTTTGTGGAAGGCCATGAGAGTGGGTAGGGCCCGGATCTCTGGGGGCAGCTCATTCCACAGGGCCGGAGCAGCAACAGAGAAGGCCCTACTTCTAGGCATCGCCAGCTGGCATTGTCCCGCTGAAGGCACCCGGAGAAGGCCCATCCTGTGCGATCTTATTGGTCTAAGGGAGGTATGTGGCAGTAGACGGTCTCGCAGGTATCCGGGTCCTAGGCCATGTAGGGCTTTAAAGATAATCAGCGCCTTGAATCATGCTAGGAGACCAATGGGAAGCCAGTGCAGTTCACGGAGGATAGGTGTAGTATGGGTGTACCTTGGTACACTCAATATCGCTCGCGTGGCTCCATTCTGGACTAATTGTAGTCTCTGAACACTTTTCAGGGGCAGCCCCAAGTAGAGCGCAAATGTGTGCATGCGCGCATCCACGCTTGTGCCCTGTCTTCTGCGGATGTGGTTTGCTAAAAAAAAAACATCCCTAAATAGGATGAAATTGAACCACCCACCCAAAATTTTCACTACCTGTCCGGGCGAATAGGTCTGAACCATAGAATATCACCTCTGGTTAAGGTACTGAACTGGCACTAGGGAGAACTGAGTAGAGCTGTCAGTCATGGAAGCTTCTTGGGGTATGATGCAGTCACTCTCTCAGCCCAGGCTATCTTATAATTATAGAGAAATATATACCAGGGATTCATTTTAGTTAAGCCTTCTTGAGCACCTCCATAAAGGAAATGGCATAATAGGGACATGGTGGCTCAGTGGCTAAGACACTGAGCTTGTATACCAGAAGGTTGGCAGTTCAGCGGTTCTAATCCCTAACGCTGCATAACAGAGTGAACTCCTGTGACTTGCCCCAGCTTCTGCCAACCTAGCAGTTTAAAAGCATGTAAAAAATGCAAGTAGAAAAATAGGAACCACCTTTGGTGGGAAGGGAACAGCGTTCCGTGCAGCTTCGGTGTTTAGTCACACAGGCCACATGACCGCGGAGAATGCTGGCTCTTTGGCTTTGAAATGGAGATGTGCACCACTCCCTAGAGTTGGAAATGACTAGCACGTATGTACGAGGGCAACCTTTACCTTTAGAAATGCATCAAAGAAGCAATAAGAGCCTAGGTGGCGCAGTGGTTAAATGCAGCACTGCAGGCTACTTCAGCTCAACTGCAGTTCTGCAGTTCGGCTGTTCAAATCCCACTGGCTCAGGGTTGGCTCAGCCTTCCATCCTTTCGAGGTGGGTAAAATGAGGACCCAGATTGTTGTTGGGGACAATATGCTGACTCTGTAAACTGCTTAGAGAGGGCTGAAAGCCCTATGAAGCGGTATATAAGTCTAACTGCTATTGCTATTGCTATTGCTATTTATTTATTAGATTTACCTGACTTTCAACTCAGAAATGTTCAAAGCAGCTTGAGGCGTGGTGGCACGATGGTTAGAATGCAGTATTGCAAGGTAATTTTGCTGACTGTCAGCAGTTTCATTCTCATTGGTTCAAGGTTAACTCAGCCTTCAATCCTTCCAAGGTGAGTAAAATGTGACTCAGGTGGTTGGGACAGACAATATGCTGATTTTTTAAAAACCCATAGTGCTGTAAAGCTACTATGAAGTGATATGTAAGTCTAAGTGCTATTGCTAAACAAAGGAAACATGTGTGATTTTTTTATAGACACACACACAACCATGGTAGGTATCAGAACTCTTACCCTAGAAGTTAAGAAGGTCACGTAAAGTTAATAATTGGATGGAGTTCCTATTGAAAATTCCAAGACTGAAGATATTGAAAAATGTCCTGAAAGGAGATATGGGAAAACTGTTCTAGAGTATTGCCAAGATAACTTCACTGACCTCTTTCTGAAGTCACCAAGAGTTCAGGTTAACCTGAAGGAGACTTTGGTGATTTCCACAATGTTGATTTACGGCATCATCCAGCCATCCCTAATCGCTACATCGCTAATGAAGTCTGCCTTTATATCAGCACAGCAATGGTTGGGTGATGCTATGATAAATCTCTAGGGTAGAAAAGACCTTTATTTATTTGCCACATATAATTGTTATTCCTCTGGCAGTAACATTTTGATAAGGCTTCAAAGGGCTCAAAGGCAAGTCCTTCAATCCAAGGAGAATCTCATCTAACTGAACATAACTACCTTTGCTTCAGCTGTACAAAGGGCCAGAAAAATGACCTTGGATAAGGTATCCAGAGATTGTTATGGAGACACCAGCTGCGGAAGAAGCATACTGTCAGAGTTCTGATTGGGCTGCTGGGTACTGGGAGACACTGGGTGGAGGCAAGTTCTGCCTCTTTCTGGGTCACCTGGAGCAGATTGTCTTTGGATAGTCCGCCCTCTGTCATGGTGGACTGAGTTTCTCTCCATGCACCCCAGGGGTCAGGGAGCAACTGGAGAGCCCGGGGCTCAGGAGTCCTGGTTATTTTGATTAGTTTTGAGTGAGTTGGTTTGCTGTCAGGGTTCTGACCAATGCCCTAATTAAATCATGAGCCTTGAGCCAAGCTTCAAAAGAAATCCAGTTATTTATTAAGCTCTTCCTGTCAGCACATTCCAAGACAAAGCCAACTCTAACCCCACATAATTTATGTTGCATCTCTGACCCTTTTCCCCCCTCCCCCCAAGGTGTCATCAGTCACATTCTCCAACGAAGCAATTTTGCAGGTTGTAGAGATCACTCCCCTCCGGCCACTGTGGGTAGCCACAGAGATGGCCTTGAGAGATATATGGCTGGAATGTGCTTTTGTTTTGACTGACGTGCTGCCTCACCCCAGCTGCAAAAACCGTTTTCCCATCCCCCCTGCCTATGGCACCTTGAGAGCAGGGCAGGGATGCTTTGCGAGTAGACACATACATCATCCCTCAGGCACAAGAGGAAGAAAAGCGACGATGTTGATCATCTTCCAAGATTCTATTATAGCCTATCTCAACAAAGTTCACTTTTAGTCTTCCTATGGAGTCTATTTCCTGATCATTTCTACCTTAAGAATGTATATCAATTGTGAATATCTGTGAGTGTCTTCTCTTCTCACCTTTGTATACTGTATACTGTAACAAACAGTGTGTACCTCTTCTAAACTTTATAGATGTCACTTCTGTCTTTCGGATGCTAGTGAAAAGAAAAGAAAAAGTGACATAATAGTGTTCCAAAATTTGAGACACTGCCATAAACAAGAGGAGGTCAATCTGTTTTCCAAAGCACAGGAAGTAAGACAAGAAGTTTAAGTTTAAGTTTTGTTTTATTTATATGCCGCCCTATTCCCTTTGCAGGGACTCAGGGCGGCGAACAACTCAAACGGGGAAGGGAAACATACAATACAAAACACACATTTAAAATAACCAATAACCATACCTGTCGAGAGGGGAAGAGGACTCATCGACCCCAGGCCTGCCGACACAGCCAGGTTTTAACAGCTTTTCGGAAGGCCGGGAGAGAGGTGAGGGTCCGAATCTCCACGGGGAGTTCATTCCAAAGGGCCGGAGCTGCAACAGAGAAGGCCCTCCCCCTGGTCGTAGCCAGATGGCATTGGCTGATAGACGGGACCCGGAAGAGGCCGACCCTGTGCGATCTAATGGGTCTTTGGGAGGTAATTGGCAGCAGGCGGTCTTCCACCCAATGGGTGGAAACTAATCAAAGAGAAAAGCAACCTAGAACTAAGGAGGAATTTCCTACCAGTGAGAACAATTAATCAGAGGAACGGCTTCCTTCAGAAGTTGTAGGTGCTCCAGCATTGGAGGCTTTTAAGAAGAAACTGGACAGCCACTTGTCTGAAATGGTGTAGGCTCTCATGCTACAGCAGGGGGTGGGAATAGAAGACCTCCAAAGTCACCTCCAACTCTGTTATTCTATTCTGTTCCCACTCTAAATTTCTTCTCCAAGGTCATCTCTACAAGTTGGCAATTCTTATCTTATGTTTGCTGTTCTTAACAAAAAAAAATTCTTTGCCTGTTGCTGGGAGACAAAATAAGAGAAAGATGTACTTATTATTTGTAACAGTGGATTCAGAGATGTTTCAGGAATGATATAGTACCTATTTAATAGCCTACTTTGGTATTTGTGATCATGACATTATACTTCTGCCACTAAGAACTGAGGAAAGTGTTTTTCTGTAACAGGGTTTTTAACAATGCCATCTTCTATGAATGCAAAGAAGGTATGCTACACTTTTGATTAGCAACTATGCAGATGGAATAAGTCATTTTGATAGTTGAACCAAGAAATAATAGAACTCCTCCAAAAAATTAACACAAGAGTCCAATCCCCACTTTTCTAGATCAAGACCTACTGAATGAATGAGAAATGAACAAGAGCAAAATTAAGCATTGCATATTTTTTATTATTTCTGTTGTTTTATTGAATAATTATCTAAGGAGGAGAAAGAGGAGGAGGAGAAAGAAGAAAGAAGGAAGAAGGAAGAAGGAAGAAGGAAGAAGGAAGAAGGAAGAAGGAAGAAGGAAGAAGGAAGAAGGAAGAAGGAAGAGCAATAGCACTGCTTCACAGTGCTTTTACAACCCTCTCTAAACAGTTTATAGAGTCAGCAGATTTCCCCCAACAATTGGCATCCTCATTTTACCATCTTGGAAGGATGGAAGGCTGAGTCAACCTTGAGCCTGCTGAGATTTGAACTGCCAAATTGCAGGCAGCCAGCAGTCAGCAGAAGCAGCCTGCAGTACTGCACTCTAACCACTGTGTCACCATGGTTCAAGAAGATAGAAGATAGAAGAGGGAGGAGGAGGAGACATGTACTAGAACTTTCATCATTTTATATTTGCAGTGCAACAAATACATAAGACAGATGGCTTAAGTCACCATGTCACATTCGTACAGGTGTTGTCATTTGTCTTTGAAGTCTCTTAAGAAATTCAGTTAGTTCTCTGATCTGATGGAAGGTTAGATTTACCCACGAGTACAGCAATAGCAAACTTACTGAATTTGTTGGTGAAAATCTTGATGCACTTTCAGACAAAGCAACAGTGAAGAAACCCACTAAACTCTGATTTAAACAGTTCTGAAGACGCATAAAAAAACTTAATCAGATATACTCGAATTAAAATATCATCACAGGAAACAAGTTCAGGAGACTGTCTTCTGGATGGTGCAATTCATGGATATAACACATGTCCATCTTTACACCATGTTGACTTTGCTGAAAATATTCCTGACTTTTATTACCTAGGGGTTCTCAAAATATTTAAAATGTTAGTGTTTCGCTCCTGAGACAAAAAAAAAGAGAGAGCGGAGGGATGTAAATGATAAATTTGGCTGTGGAATATTTATGTTTAATAGACCTGTAGCATTGGAGAATTATGACACCATTCTTCTTTCAGAAATAGCATGTGAAATCCTTCTAAAAAGATCAAAGCTGCTATATCGTGCATGAAATACCTCTCATCCTGTTTGATTCTTTCAGTATATAACAGGCAGCATTTACAGGTCTATTAAGCTCGAATATTTTGAGTTGTTTCCTCATCACAAGTTACTTTATAGATAATAATCAAATTGACATTTCCCCCCACTCACGATTCAGCTTACAGTTGTGAGCTAAGAAAGACCAATTAGGTTAAATCCTTATCGTTTATGCAGTTTTCTTTATGAAATGAATATGTCTAGTTATGCAATGTATTTTTGCTCACTTGGCAAACAGACTTAAGAAACCATTCACGGGACCGGTAGCCTTTAATCAAGAAGATTTGAAAGTAATGTTCTGTTAATAGCCATGCTTTTAGTTCTCCATTTAAAATGAATCCTGTATTTTAATCATATCTTAATCATTTCTTCTTAATTTCTCAAAAAAAACAAGGGCTTATATTTTGCTAATGACAAAGTGTTCAGTATTAAATTTGCATTTCCCAGTTTCAAATATTACAGTCTCTCTCTCTCTCTCTCTCTCTCTCTCTCTCTCTCTCTCTCTCTCTCTCTCTCTCTCTCACACACACACACACACACACACAGACACAGACACAGACACAGACACAGACACAGACACAGACACACAAAGACACACATTAAAAAGGAATTAATTTTTTTCTCACCTTAATGGAAAATAGCAGATTTTAAAAATACATTTAACTACTAAAAGCTAGACAATCTGTGATGTGATAATGATGCAGATCACAAGACAACTTTAGCCTGTGAATCTGCGGGAAAACAATTATGACAAAAGAAAAAGAATCACGGATGGAGAACACTCACAGATTTTAAGGGGACTATATAGCTCAGGTTAACAGTGGTCTGTTTAGAAATATGCAAAGATTTTATGGTGTGTGTGTGTGTGTGTGTGTTAAAGCTTTCTAAGGATATTTGCTTTCTATGCATTCCGTATTATTGAAAAGAAATGTCTATGTCAAACCATGTGGTCTAACTTTTCTACACACATTTTCAAATCTATTTTGTGTGTCCTCAAATACATTTTCATAAAGAGAAAAAAAGAAGAGTTGTAAGATAAAGGCTGGCTTACAATTTCATTAGCAATAGCAATAGCAATTAGACTTGTATACCGCTTCATAGGGCTTTAAGCCCTCTCTAAGCGGTTTACAGAGTCAGCATATTGCCCCCAACAACAATCCGGGTCCTCATTTTACCCACCTCAGAAGGATGGAAGGCTGAATCAACCTTGAGCCGGTGAGATTTGAACCGCCGAACTGCAGAACTGCAGTCAGCTGAAGTAGCCTGCAGTGCTGCATTTAACCACTGCGCCACCTCGGCTCTTTTTATGAACACCCCCCCCCCCCGCAAATTTCATCACCCAACTGTCTTCATTGACACCAATCATTTTGGGGAGGTGCAACTTTATTACGTGGAAATGATTTTTTTTAAGCCTCAAAATTAGTTTGCTTTTATAACTTCTCTTTTTTCAAAGTTAGAATGGCAATCGTGTTATGGAGAAAAGTTCTGTTCATTTTCCGAAAGGAAAAGTCGGAGCAAATTTTGAGCTGCTCCATGGATTTAAAAAATAATAATTCAAAGAAGTGTAGTGATATTACAAGAGACATATTGCAAGAGAAATCAAGAAAAGGTTTCAAAAGGTTTTAAACTTATTTTCCAAAAATCATAGCATCAGTGAGTGTCTTACGAAGGGCAGGAGGGATAAACTATCCCACATATCATGTTGTTAATATGCCATTGATGCAAATGACATCCTGTATGATGCAACTTGTGGAAATGATATCATTTACATTATTTGAGTGATTATATCACGTCATCTTTGAAGTCGCTGTGGTTTTCACCAATATTCATGATATGACAAATGCTGCTTTTAATGAAGCAGGTTAAGTCAGAACACGACTTACCCAAAGAGAAGGAGAGGAGGGGAGGGGAGGGGAGGAGAGGGAAGAGAAGAGAAGTTGTTAAATATAAGGTTGCACCTGGTGTCAATTTTTACACATTGCTCCAATTTAAATGCTGTACATTTTGTTTCAAAATCCATATTGAGCTAATTATACCATACAGTAGTGGTGACAGCCATTTTCAGTTGTAGACAAATACAATTCTGGAAATGAAAATGTGTGTTTTGCTCTGTCCAATTGTTCACATTCTCACTCCAATATATAACATGCCTTGAGCATTGCACATGTCATTTAAATTTGTCAGACATTTGCGATAACTAATAGTAGGGAAGTTTAAACTGTGTTGTGTTTGGTGCTCTCTGAGCTTGGTTGTTTTCTTGCAGACATTTCGTTACCCAACTGGGTAACATCATCAGTATCAGAAGATAATGGACTTTGTTCTCTGTTTATATACTCTGGCAAGCCACCCCTTCTAGCACTGATGATGTTATCTAGTTGGGTAATGAAATATCTGCAAGAAAACAGGTAAGCTCAGAAAACACCACCAACAACAACAAAAAGAGCCGAGGTGGCGCAGTGGTTAAATGCAGCACTGCAGGCTACTTCAACTGACTGCAGTTCTGCAGTTCGGCTGTTCAAATCTCACCGGCTCACGGTTGACTCAGCCTTCCATCCTTCCGAGGTGGGTAAAATGAGGACCCGGATTGTTGTTGGGGGCAATATGCTGACTCTGTAAACCGCTTAGAGAGGGCTGAAAGCCCTATGAAGCGGTATATAAGTCTAACTGCTATTGCTATTGCTAACTCCACATTTGCGATATTTGACCTGGGCAATATTTCAGGCATACAAGAAGCTCACCAATGGCCATTCCAAAGATTGAAGAATGCAATTGCAATTATGTCTTGCATTCTTCATTTTGGTTAGGAAACTTCCGTAACAGATTTCAATCTAAGGAGATCTTAAAAACATGTTCTAAAGCCAACTTCTACATTAAATCTCTTGTTGTTCCCAAGATGCGGGAAGGAGTTATGTTTGATTACTGTTGCTAGCAAGCCCTAATAGTAACTATAGCAACAAGCTGGATAGGGAACAAAGTTGTAGGAAACCTATGCATTTCATTCCAATGAGTTCTGCACTTTTAGGAGCAAATGTCCATTCCTCTTTTCCTGAAATACGAGACAGAAGAAGAACAAGCGGAAGAATGTATGATAAAATGGGCTTAAAAAAAAGGATTATAATATATAAAGGGACCAAAGGAAAAAAATATGTGGATGAGAGGAGCGAGATTTGCATTATGTTCTAACCTGAAAAAAAATTTTTTTTAAGATGATGTATCATTGGTCTTTGTCTGCAGATAAACTATCTACAAGGCATAGAATAGGTTGCATTTTTGCTGAAAATAGGAACCACATGAAGAGATGCTTTATCAGGGGATTGGGGGGGGGGGAGAGATGAAAAAAGTCAAAATGTTTTGGATACAAATACATGCATAAATTCGGAAGATTTTAAAGGTCAAAATACAATGGAAACCAGAGGTGGGTTCCTGCCAGTTCTAACCTCTTCTATAGAAGAGGTTCCACAAATCTACAGTGCCATTTAGAACCAGTTCCAGCTCCCGCCCACCGCCCGTCCGCACAGCATCAAGATGAAGAGCGAGAGGAGGAATTCTGGGGGTTGAAGTCCACAAGTCTTAAAGCTGTCAAGTTTGAACACCCCTGGTTTTTTTTTCCAAAAGGGCTAGGGGTGCAAGGGACTTGTAACTTGACAGCTTTAAGACTTGCATGCTTCAAATGCCAGAGTTTCTGAGCCAACATTTTGGTTGCTAAGCAAGAGCATTGTTAAGTGAGTTTCACCACATTTTACAAGTTGGCCACGCCCACCCAGTCACATGGCAGGCAAGTCACTCCCACCTGGTCACATGGCAGGCAAGTCACTCCCACAAAGCAGGCCACACCTACAGAAGAAGTTCTAAATTTTTTGAAACCCACCACTGATGGAAACCATAATCTTTTCTTTGATGGCTAATAGCCCAACATCTAGAAGAAGAAAAACCTGCATGGAACTTTGTTTTGTATATATGACAACTTCAGTGAAACTGTTACATGCTCAAAAGTAAAAAGGTTTGACTCTACCTACAGATAAAAGGTTGGTAAAGATAATAGAATTTGCAGAGATGGCTGAATCTTTGATAAGAGGAGAAAAAACCCTCAATATCAATATTCATGGTTGAATGGAAAATCCCTTAATGCATGAAACAGAAAAATATGTTCTTATGATTTGTGAATCAGAAGGAAAAAACAGGTAGAAACCACATGAGAGAGAGAGAGAGAGAGAGAGAGAGAGAGAGAGAGAGAGAGAGAGAGAGAGAGAGAGAGAGAGTGAGAGAGAGAGAGAGAGTGAGAGAGTGTCAGAGGTGGGTTCCTACCAGTTCGCACCTATTCGGTAGAACCGGTTCATCAAATCTACCGAACCAGTTAGAAGAGGTTCCACCAGTGGACCCGGAAAGCAGGCCACACCTACAGAAAAGGTTCCAAAATTTTTTGAAACCCACCACTGGTCCTTGGATATGATTATTCTACACTATCATGCTCATATTTATAAAACTCAGTTCCTCTGTGAAAGGTAAGGATGACTACTGCGTTTGTGGTGCAATCAGAACATTGCGTGTGTTGAAGTTGTTTTAACGCAAACCAAAGATACCTTTTAAAAAACAAGTTTAAATCATATTCTTATGCATGTCAGTGCTGTGTGTCAGGTAATTTAAGGTGGTTCTTACAAGTCTCTTTGGCATCTTCATATCCAGTCACATGGATGGCAAGCCACTCCCATCTGGTCATATGGGCGGCAAGCCACTTCCACAAAGGAGGCCACACCCACAGAGTAGGTTCGAACAATTTTTGAAACCCACCACTGGTGTGTTTTTGTGTGTAAAGATAGAGTAAGGGGGAATTTTGTAAATATATAGACTGCAAGCAAATTGGAGTAGTGTGGTGGCCTAGAGGTGGAGATCTTGCCTAACATTCAGGAGGCTGTGAGTTCAACCCTAGGTAGAGGCAGATATTTCTCTCTGTGGGCACAATGGGAATATATCTACTGAACAAAACTCTGCATTGGCAAAAGGAAGAACATCCGGCCACTAAACACTCTGCTATCTCCATTCAGTAGCCCATACTCCGCCCCACAAAGAATTATGGAGTCATTAAAAGGAGATGATGACGATGATGATGATGATGATGATGATGATGATGATGATGATAGACTGCAAGAAAATTGGAAGCTTCTATTTATTCTTTTTTATTTTATATCTATTTTTTCTTTCTTTAAAAAGTGGCCCCCATCAACAACTAATCACAACTTTAAACAGATAATTAAGAATGTAAGGGAATTAGGTTTATTGGGGAAAAAAATCATCGCAATTGAATATATGTTGTACAATGAAAGCGAGGTATTTAGTTATATTAGATGTAAAATCTGTGATTGTATATGTAATTGAGAATATGGATGCAAAAACACTTGTAACCAAACGACATGCTGCATGTAATGGAAGAGAATTTTTTTATGTTGTTTTTTTTTATGTTTAAAAATAAAAGAAAAAAAATTGGAAAAACAACAACTAATCGCAATCAATGTTCAGCTTTTGAGTCAAGAATGGGATGCTTCAGTTTGATCCGGCAAACAGCCAAAGTTCGGTTTTTGTCTTCTCTGACCAGCAAAGGGAAATGGGATCTGATTACTTATGAATGAAGGCAAATATACATATCCCAGCCACAGCAGTTTGGGGGGGGGGGGAGGCTGATATAAACAAATTCCATATGAACTGAAACTGTGTGTCAGCCTCTGCTTCGCTGCTGCTTTTTGGCTGCCATTGAAATGGGGAGGGGAGGCATGGTATTTGGGAGGGGAATCAGTATGTACTGGAGGATTGTTATTAGGAGCTGTCCTGATCATCTATCTGCGCATGTGGAAGAAGGGAGTTTCCCACCAAGGCTAACTGTCCAGCATTCCAGCCTGATGATGCTTTTTGAGGACATCTCCCACCTGACGGTTGGGTGAATTATTATTGGACTATGAAATGGGGTGCCAAGGGGAGGGGATTGAATTATACATGATATCTATCGCTTTCGCGCCTTTTTACTCAGACTCAGCTTTGCTTTGCTTCTCATCGTTTGTAATTAGTAAAAGTACCCTTAATTCTAAAGTATGGAGTTGAGTGGTTTCTTTCTTGATTATTAAATGAAGGAGCACCTGACACTGTGCCCTTGTGGACAAGGGGGCATTGGAACTATAGCTCAGGCCCTACTGCACGGCATCCTCTGTAACCATGATGGCAAACCTAGGGCATGTGTGCCACAAGTGGCACATGGAGCCATTTTTGGTGGCCCACCAGCCATCAGCTGAGGCATGCGTTTGTGCACCGGCCAGCTGATTTTTCACATTTCCGGAGGGCCAGGGGAGGCCATTTTCACCCTCCTCAGGCTTTAGGAAGGCGGGGGGATCGTGCGCACAGGTGCAGATGGGTGGGGAGATTGAGTGGTTACACACATGTGTGTGATAGCACATGTGCACCCAATTTTGGCATGCTGTAAGAAAAAGACTCACCATCACTGCTCTATAAGGACTCACGGACTCAATTTACAACACCTTACCTAATAAAATATCTGGGAAATATCTGATCCTTTTTTTTTTTAACATGCAACTTTTGTTATCTGGTCAAATTTTGTTAAGCTATATGTAAAATTAGGCAAACTGCCCACTGATCATCTATCTACCAACTGCAATATATTATTCTGTCTGTCTTTTATTTTTGCTTTTTACTATTATTATTGTTTTTCATCCTCTTGTTTATGGTGCTGGTATTGGGTGATAATAAAAATGGATTGATTATATGTCCCACGATCATGTTGCAGGATCCAATCTGAGTCCATCACAGAGACCAGAGGTTTAGTCTTCCAAGCTTTCAGGCTTGTGCTGGATCCCATCCTCAGGGAACTTCTCTCTTTACAGAATGTGTGCACTGGGATTTTCTATTAGTATTCATGCGGTCCTTAGTTGTGTGTGACTTTTAGTTGTTAATTGGGGTATTAAAGGATGCCTATGAAGTCATTGATTGTTGTTGCCTTGTGTTGTCCTGCCTCTTGGCTTTTAAATTCCTCATCAGCTGGTAGTAAATCAGCATTCCCTGTTGACTGACAAGGGGCCCATTTCCCAGGCTCCAATCATTTCCCTGGCTGTTTTTCTCCCTGCTCCGCCAACAATATTAGAACCTTTGAAATTGAATGTATGTCCTGGTTCATTGCAATGTGTGGCTACCAATGAATTTGGGTCTCTTTGTTTAAATGCTCCCTCCTGTTCTTGCAAACTAGTGGTTAGCTA
The DNA here is from genome assembly GCF_009769535.1 of Thamnophis elegans. Taxonomy (NCBI): domain Eukaryota; kingdom Metazoa; phylum Chordata; class Lepidosauria; order Squamata; family Natricidae; genus Thamnophis; species Thamnophis elegans. The sequence continues at coordinate 62,022,351 of NC_045551.1, read as the reverse complement.
GTTACTCAGTTCTCAAAGCTGTATGAGTTGCGGGCATCTTGATTATTCCTGCAAGGAACATCAAGAAAATTTGAACTTCTCTTAGAGTGATGAAGAACTGTGGTCCATTAAAATGCATGTTTTGTTTCTGTCCTGCAGATTCAGGTGCTGGTATAACACAAATTATGACACACCGAAAATGATGGCACTGGGATACTTTATGCATCAAGTACAAATTATGTTTAAGCTATGTACTCCGGCTGGCATATTGTAGACACCACTGGCTGTGCTGAAATCTCTTTTCTGGGTTAACCTTGTTATTTCTCAGTGTGGAAGAGAAACATGTCCATTTTCTGAGCAAAAGGGCTAATATTTAGCTGTTTTGAGACTCAGGGTCTACAGAGTAGAAATGTTATTTTGCTGATTTCAGTGGTTATGTGTTTTTCCTTACTGTGCTTGTATTCTATACTTCATCCACTGTTCTTCAGACAAAATATCTGATGATTTTATGGACTGAACATATGGATCTATTGAACACATATGAATTCAATGTATAAATAATCAAAGGAAAGATGAGACCACGTGGGTGGAATGGTTTGGCTATTTATTTTTGTTGCCACATTTTTCTTGACGGTATTTAGGAATGTGTTAATAAAATTGATGTACATAAACACCTTCCTCTATACGCGGATCCGGCTGTCCAATGTATGTTCTTTCAGATGTCCTCCTAAAAGCTTGACTAATTAGCATTTCTTTAAACACATCCTACTAATTCAATAGAGTGAAAGCTAGTTAAAGCTATTATATATTGGCTCAAGCTCGGCAAAGCAAGGAAACAGGTTATGACAAGGTTTTCAATTAACAGTTTATTAACTATTACATGAACAAATTGGGCATTTACTGATTTTTTTATATTTTAAATGCTGCCTTCCCTGATATCTTTCTGTGGTTTGATATTTCTCACTCATTTAATGCAATTCATTCATTGTTGCTTACTTTAAAAGGGGATTTATGATGTATGGATGACAGGTATTTTTTTTTTATAAATATCTTTTAACAGTGACGTGTGGTGAGCTTTATGGCTGGTAAGGCAGCAATTTTTTTAGACTTGTGGACTTCAACTCCCAGAATTCCACAGCCAGGCATGCTCAGTTCCGATTTAAAGCAACAGCATTTTTCCCCCTTGCAAAATAAGTTTTCCCATTCTTTTTCTTCTCCCTTCCCCTCCTTCTTCCCTCTCTCCCTCCCTCCCCCCTCTCTCAAACAGACACACACAGAGAGAGAAGTTGGATCCCTCTCTCACTCACTCACTCTCAAAGAAACACAAACACAGAAGTTGGATTGGATATATTTTCCAATGGCTTGAAAGCAGCTCCTCTGCCATACCCCCCCTTCCCCTGCTGCCTTCCGATCGGAGACTTTGATTGCAGGTGAAGCCATGTTGCCTTTTCAAACTTGTAATCAGTGAAGCTGATCTTATATACTTTTATCTAGCTCTGTGTGTGTGTGTGTGTGTGTGTGTGTGTTTGAAAAGGAAATGTGGCTCTGCAACATTTGCCTTTGAATTCCTCCCCCCTCCCCCACACACGCACCTTTTCCAGCTGTTTCAGAGAGGATTTCAACTCTGCTTTTGCTTGCCCTCATGAAAAGAAAAAAAATATAAAAAGAGAAAGGCCAGAGCTCTGAGTCAGACTGAGCTAGTTGCTCCCAGAGAACTCTAAAAAGCCTCTAAAAATGCCCTCTACAGGAAGTGAGAGAACACGTGCCTCCTTTACATAAGGAATTTTTTGCCTTTTAACCCTTGCTTAACTCTGCTCAAGTGATCATAAAGCTGGAGTAAAGGAGGCCCCCTAGTTCTCTCGCCTCCCACTGCAGTTAAGCACTAAGCAGAGTCATCCACTGTGACTCTGTCAGCAACTACCTTACTACCTACACATACATGTGAATCCAATAGAAGACACATTGAAACCAAGTAGCTGCAACTCTAAAACCACACCAGCTGCTATGGGAACAAAAAGTTTTTAAATGCATTTAAAAGTCAAGGCATTCATTGATTACACTATCTGGAAGATTTTTAAAAAAAATGATAATGGGGTAGGTTGAGAGTTGGTACTCTCCATGCCAACGAAATGTTTCTGAAAGAACTACTCCTTATTGAACACAAATTGTGTAGTGGAGGTTAACACACAACCTCTGAAGAAGCTTTCAGAACACAAGTGGATGCTGTTAGAAACTGGGTTCCTTCAAGACTGTGGCTGGTCTTAATAACCACAACACTTTGAATTGCGATCACCAGTGAATTACAGAAGGTATTAAGAGTTGTTAACCTTATCTTGCAAAGCTTCTCTGGTAATATTGTATTATAAACTAGGGCATACATAACCTTTGCTAGACCAATTCTCGAATACAGCTCGCCTGCCTGGAAATCTCCACTGTATATCGGACATTAACACAATTGAGCGAGTCCAGAGGTATTTCACAAGATGAGTCCTCCACTCCTTTGCTCACAACAGAATACCTTATGCTACCAGGCTTGAAATACACGAATACTTGAAGTACATAAAATTATATCCTATAACAGCCTACCTGTCAATGACTACTTCAGCTTCAACTGCAGTAATACAGAAGTACACAATAGATACAAATTCAAGGTAGACCGCCCCAAACTTGATTGCAGAAAATACGACTTCGGCAACACAGTGGTCAATGCGTAGAATGCTCTACCTGACTCTGCTGTTATGTCCTCAAACCCCCATAACTTTAACCTTAAACTATCTACTGTTGACCTCACCCCATTCCTAAGAGAGGGGTGTGCATAAGCGCACCAGAATGCCTAACGTCCCTGTCCTACTGTCCCCATTTATTTGTACCCATTTCCTGTGTTCTTATTCATGTTTATCCTTATTTTTGTTATCTTGCACATGAGTGGCAAACTAAATAAATAAATTTATTTTAGATAGATAGATAGATAGATAGATAGATAGATAGATAGATAGATAGATAGATAGATAAATACAGAATAACAGAGTTGGCAAGGACTTTGGAGGTCTTTTAGTCCAACTTCCTGCTCAAGCAGGAGAACCTATATTGAGAGCTCATGCAAGATTGCATGAAACATTGAAGATACATTCACAATCACAGTTCTGGTCAAGCTTTGTGCTGACAATATATTTCACTAACTCCATATTGGAGAGAAGCCCTAACACAGTATGTTTCAGAACTACTTCAGAAGACTCTGGAACCAGATGATGTAGATATCCAACAATTGGAGGTTTACTAGTGGTGGGTTTCAAAAATTGTTCGAACCTACTCTATGGGTGTGGCCTCCTTTGTGGGAGTGCTTTGCCGCCCATGTGACCCGATGGGAGTGGCTTGCAACCCATGTGACCAGATATGAAGAGGCTGATGACACTTGTCAGAACCACCTTAAATTACCTCACACACAGCACTGGCATGCATAAGAATATGATGTAAACTTGTTTTTTAAAGGGCATCTTTGGTTTGCGTTAAAACAACTTCAACACACACAATGTTCTGATTGCACCACAAACGCAGTAGTCATCCTTACCTTTCACAGAGGCACTGAGTTTTATAAATAGGAGCATGATAGTGTAGAATAATCATATTCAAGGACCAGTGGTGGGTTTCAAAAAAATTTTGGAACCTCTTCTGTAGGTGTGGCCTGCTTTCCGTGTCCACTGGTGGAACCTCTTCTAATCAGTTTGGTAGATTTGACGAACCGGTTCTATCGAACCGGTGCAAACCGATAGGAACCCACCTCTGAGGTTTACCTATCTACTTGGTGCTGCTTAAGTTATCATGCTCGGTTAGCAATGTGTCTGATGCTCAGTTAGCAATGTTTGATGAAGAAAACTGGGCAGCCATGAGCTCTGTGACATACAAGCCAACCCAATTTGGGATATTGCATAATATCACTATTGACCATCTGGTGTGTCTGTTAAGACACCAGCTTTAGTGGGCTGATTCTTGCCATATTGGAACTGGAGACAGGGTGCAATATGTTTAACCATAGTTTTCAAATTAGAAGAAGGTTGTTGTTGTTTTTTTGCCCAGTAGTCTTAAAAAAAAAGAAACTGCTGTGATTGACAGTACCAGACTATTCATGGTATATGTAAACTTGTTTTCTTTCAGATCAACCTGAAAGGAAGACATATGATCCAACAGTAGAGTTCATCATATGTTCATTTTCAAGGTACAGCCCTGACCTTTTTCCTTCTTGGAAAGATCTCAAAAACACGACCAACTCAAGAAAAATGTATTTGTTAAAGAGTAGCAACAGAGCAATGGTTTTCTCCAGAGCCAGATTTTAAGAAACTCAAGGGATTTTTTTAAATGCCAATTTAAATTAATAATATGTAGTGTACCGTAACTGTTTACTGCAACCCAATTCCATCAGTTTGTTATAGTACAGAGCTATAAAAAATGTTATTTAATCATGTCTGTTCAGTTTTATAACATGAGTTTCCTTTTGAGATTTCTTTAAAAAGGGGGAATGGAGGTAGGTGAAATTCTCTTCTCACTTAAAGGCAGCTACACTAGAATGGAAATGTCCTAAATTTCATTGTGCAATTAGCTCTTTACACACACACACACACACACACACACACACACACACACACACTTTCAGGATTCCAAGTAACATACCTATATCAAACCAAACTCTGAGGCAGGCAATTTCCTCAAAGAATAGGTTTATTGCAGAGGTGGGTTCCTATCAGTTTGCACCAGTTCGGTAGAATTAGTTCATCAAATCTACCGAACCGGTTAGAAGAGGTTCCAACAGAAAGCAGGCCACACCTACAGAAGAGGTTCCAAATTTTTTTGAAACCCACCACTGACACACACATAGACTCACACAGAGAGAGAAAGAGAAAGAGAAAGAAAGGAAGAAAGAAAAAAAGAAAAAAGAAAAAAGAAAGAAAAAGTGAGAGATGAAAGAAAAAGAGGAAAAAGGGACAGAGAGACAGAAGGAGAGAGAGAGAGAGAGAGAGAACACATGGCTGGCAAGCCACTCCCACCAGGTCACATGGCCGGCAAGCCACTCCCACAGAGTAGGTTCAAAAAATTTTTGAAACCCACCACTGGTTTATTGAGTATGTCATATTGGCACAGGCTGGTGAAAACTGATTCTGATTCTTCCCGCAGTTTCCACCTAGTTAAAAGTAAAAGTTTGTCACTTTCTCAAAACAATCAGTCACATGGTCCAGTCAGGATGCTGTCCAGTTGCTAGGTGACTTCAACCATCTCCTTCCGAGGACTTGCAGGAATGTTTTTGGTTCCCAAGAGAAAGAGGACACTTTGGAAATTAGATTTTTTTATGATTTTTTTTTTTTTTAGCTTGAGATTGAAGCTGTGAGGGTTTGAGGCTGTAACAGGGTTTGAGTTGGGTAGAGCATTCCAGGCGTTGACCCCTCTGTTGCTAAAGTCATATTTTCTGCAATCAAGTTTGAAGTGGTTTACCTTGAGTTTGTATCGATTGTTTGCCCGTGTATTATTGTGGTTGAAGCTGAAGAAGTCGACGGGAAAGATGTTGTAGCAGACAATGTTGTGTACTATGTTTAGATTGGACCGCAGACAGAGCAATTCCAGATTGTCCAAGCCCAAAATTTCAAGCCTGGTGGCATAGGGAATTCTATTGTGAGTTGAGGAGTGGAGGACTCTTCTCGTGAAATACCTCTGAACCAGCTCAATCATGTTAATGTCCGATATACAGTGTGGATTCCAGGAGGATGAGCTGAATTGGTCTGGCAAAGTTATAAAAAAGGGAGATTTTTTTCCCCCACTGGGGACTGTTTCATTGTTGCAAGAATGCAAGGCAGATTTCAATATGGATTTAATTTATTGAAAGGTGTTAAGACATGAGTGTGACAGTGAAATCCATCTAATGGCGCAAAGAGCACATCGTTCTATATCAGCAAATGTTCAGAGCTCTCTTCTGAATTCTTTGCGGCTGCACAATCTTAAACTGGAATGAAGCTGTGGATCTCAATTTACTTCTCACGGGCTGCAAAAATGTTTTGGGATGGGAGAGAAAGAGAGAGAGGGCTAGAGAGAGGGGGAGAGAGAGAGATAGAAGTCTATCCTCCACAGTCTTTTCTACTCAATGTTTTTCATTCACTGTCTACAATCTTTCCCTCCTTCTCTCTCTCAAATCTTCCCCTCTCCCCTAGAGCATCTTCAGGGGGAAAAAATCCTTAGAATCTCTTACAACGGCTCCTTAGGACTATTAAATGTTGTGCTTCAGGCATCCCGCAGACAGGGAGCAACTTAAAGCGTCTCCTATATTCCATTGCGGCCATTCCGCTCTGTATAGTAATTGTGGTTTAACCTGTAAGGTCACATTTCATAAGAAGTATAACAGCTATCGCACCTAACGTCCACTAAGCACCTCTCCCATACATACATAATGCCTCGGAAAACATAACAAACTCATCACATTCTAGTTTTAGAAGGAAACCAAGTATTCCAAGTGTAATGTTCCCAGCAGTAAATGGCCCAGCAATTTCTACTCCAAATTTTACAAAATCAACAGATGATTGTTTCTCCGAATAAGCCTGACTAAAGAACTAACAGAAAACAGTGCCAAATAAAGTACTGAATCTTGATCTATCTGTATGATATGATTTTTTTTAAAAAAAGGGCTGAAATGAGATGGATCTAAACATCAATTTTCAGTACTCAGAAAGCCATTGAAGCAAGAGCTTCAGTGTGCACATTATAGAGAAGTGACTCTTCACAATTGTGAAACTTGACTTCTGCTGATCACAACTAGGCTGTTGTCTCCGCGCGTGATAAAAGGGGATTGCTCTTACTTCCACCTTAATTTCAAGATGTTTCTTCCACCTTCCCAAGCCAGCCAAAAGCCCTAGGACCGTGATGGCAAAGCCATGGCATGTGTGCCTGAAGTGGCACATGGAGCCATGTTGCCTGGCACACGTGTGTCCTCATCTATTCCTCTTCTGGGTTTCTGGCGTGCATGAGCACGCGACGATTAGCTGGCCTTCATGCATGTGGAAATGCCAGAAAGTGGAAGAGTTGGTCTTCTGTTTTCTGGTGTGAGCATGCACGCCGGCTAGCTGATCATCGTATGTGCATGTGTGCCAGTAAGCGGAAGACTAGCTGGCTGGCATGCATGCATGCCACCAGAAACCGAAAGCTCATTTTCTGGCATGCGCATGCTCCCTGGGCAGCTCCTCTTCCAGGTTGCAGCATGTGGTGCTGAAAAGATTCGCCTTCACCACCCTAGGATTTCCACCATGTCCTCTATTTGACCACTAACTAGGTCCAACCCTAGCTAGCTTTGAAGAAAGCCAAGAGACTTTTCTCAGAATCTTTGTTTCATCTCATCTTGTCTTCTGCATTATGAGTGATGATTCGATGGAGCAAGTCTTCTCTCCCTAGGATACCAACTCTCTGAAATTATTCTTATAAACATTTCTTCCTGTTCCTTTGTTTAAACCATACTCCTACTGTTAATAATGAAGACTCTGTTTCCTTCCTTGTTGAAAACACTCTCCCTGCTTAGATGTTGAACATCTCTCTGTTGTTATGTTTTGTAGATGACTTTTACATCTTTAAATAATTATGTGTTTGATTATTTAACTGCCCTAATATTTCATAACACCTTGGTGGGGCTTTAATGTAGAACGTAAGAGGGATATTTTCACACAAACAAAGAGATAAGGCAGTTATGTCTACATTAAGCTAACTTCACAATCACTTCAACCACATCTTAACAAATCACAGTTCCCTCCTGCGTCTCCCTACTTCAGAACTTCATATTTGCTTCCAGGAATGCTCATATCATCCCTACAAGAGGAATATCGTTTTGATTTTTAATAACCCCTAGAGCTGTAATCTTATAGAATATGTTATAGGCCCATGATGCGAACCTATGGCAGAGGCGCCACAGGTGGCAAGTGGAGTCATTTCTTAGGGCATGTGAGGCATTGCCCTGTCAGCTCCAGTGCACATGTGTGCACTGGCCAGCTGATTTTGGCCTTCATTTTCGGCTGTTTTTCACCTTCAGGAGGCTTCAGCCTCCAGAGGAAGAAAAACAATCCAACGCGCAAAACCGGAATTTCAGGAATGGATTTCTGGTTTGCATGTTGAGCTGTTTTTCTCCCTTTGGAGGCTTCATGGAAGCCTCTTGAAGCCTCCAGAGAGCAAAAAATGCCCCTATGGACAATCCAGAAGTTCAGGAATGGTCCTCCGGATTGCCCATAGGGCTGTTTTTCTCCCTCCGGAGGCTTCAGGAGTCTTCCCTGAAGCCTCCGGAGAGAGAAAAATGGCTAAACCATGCCATTGTGCACCAAATGTGGGGGGAGGGCAGGTGGTCACGTGCGCATGTGTGTGGGGAGGGTGCATAGAATTATGGGTGTGGGCACACATGTGCAGGACACACACACACCCGCTCCCCCCGCTTTTGGCACATGATGGCAAAAAGGGTTGTCATCACTGTTATAGGCGATCTTGTGAGACCAGTTCAAGTAAAACTCATTTTTAATTTACTCATTCGCCCTGAAGGATTTTATAATGTGCTCTAACTTCCGTATGGTGGGTTTTATATTTTGGCACCAAGAAAGAAAGATTGAGGGCCAGAGCTCTCACGAAGCTTGGCAAAATGAAGAAGCCTCAACAGATGGACACCTCAGGTAGCAGACTGAAATCAACATGGCTGATTAATGCGCAAGTGTGCAGCCGCGCTCAAGATCAACGTCAGGCCTTCAACATCTACTCTGTGGTAACTTGTCAGGGAGAAGAATGTTAATCTACAGAGTTAATTTGCAGATTTTTGCAAGAAGACCTCTTTGAAAGAAACTTTGTAAAGGTTGATTCACCATGTGCTACTTCCTTTCTTTGTCTTTTCAGCCAAAGAAGCACCATCCAACCAATCTACTTAAAAAGAGCCCAGCCTGAATAATTATATACACCAATTGTTCTCCATCTGTTACTAGCTTGATCTACGTACAAATGCAATTTTGTTGTACCAGAAAAGCAAATAGCAGATATTCAGCTGTTCAGTTTTTTTCCAACTTGCTCTGCTAGTGGAATTTGTGCTATTATGGTTCTACCTGTAGATGAAAAACTGATCGACACTCAAATAAGGGTTTATAAGTCATTTCTAAGTCTGTTCCTGTTGGTGGTCTGCTTTAGGAAAGATAATTTCAGGATACATTATTAGTACTAGTACTAGTAAGTTATTGATATTAACGTTATTGGCACTAGCACATTGGAAGTGCTAGTAGTAATTGTAGGAGTAATTCTACTGAACTGTTAATGTTACTAATTACTGTTACTTATGCTAGTAGAACTAGAAGTAATAATTGGAATTCCTTAGTGCTTGGTCTCTCTTCTCTCTTCTCTCTTCTCTCTTCTCTCTTTCTGTGTGTTTCTCTCTGTCTCTCTCTTATTTCTCTCTGTGTGTTTCTCTCACTGTATGTCTTTCTCTGTTTATCTCTTTCAGTGTCTCACTTTCTCTCTCTCTCTCTTTCTGTTTCTCTCTCTCTCTCTCTTTCTGTGTGTTTCTCTCTCTCTCTCTCTCTCTCTTATTTCTCTCTATGTGTTTCTCTCACTGTATGTCTCTGTTTATCTCTTTCAGTCTCTCTCTCTCTCTTTCTGTTTCTCTCTCTCTTTCTCTCTGTGTGTGTTTCCCTCCCCCCCCCCCGGTCTCTTTCTCTCTCTCTGTCATTTTGGCATAAGATTACTAGACAGGCTCCACTGCCAACATTTTGAGGCATTGCTGTAAGTCTCTGTATCCCTCCACCACATAAATTCTATACCCATATTTGGTTCCCCATGATATTTAGGACATCTGAAACAACATATTGATAAACAGTAGAATTTATCATCTAAGCTGCCATTTCAGGGGAAATAAAGTGAATATTGTTTTGCTGTATTTCCTTATAGCTGGGTGACATATGGTTTCCCATTGTTGTCTTACATTACACTTCCTGGTTTTTACACTCTTCTTGAAATATAGTCACTATGCCATCTTGCCACCATCTCCCCAGGGTATGAATGGCTTACATTTCACAAACAAGATTCATGATCATGTCAAGTGTTTATGGTGACTTGGTAAGACCACACTTGAAATATTGCATCCAGTTTTGGTCACTACAATTAAAAAAAAAGATGTTGAGACTCTAGAAAGAGTGCAGAGAAGAGCAACAAAGATGATTAGGGGACTGGAGGCTAAAACATATAAAGAACAGTTGCAGAAACTGGCCATGGCTAGTCTAGTGAAGAGAAGGAGCCGAGGTGGCGCAGTGGTTAGGGTGCAGTACTGCAGGTCACTTCAGCTGACTGTTATCTGCAGTTCAGCGGTTCTAATCTCACCAGCTCAAGGTTGACTCAGCCTTCCATCCTTCTGAAGTGGGGAAAATGAGGACCCAGATTGTGGGGGCGATATGCTGATTCTGTAAACCGCTTAGAGAGGGCTGAAAGCGGTATATAAGTCTAACTGCTATTGCTATTGCTAAGGACAAGGGCAGACATAATAGCAATGTTCCAATATTTGAAGGGCTGCTACAGAGAGGAGAGGGTCAAGCTATTTTCCCAAGAACCTGAAGGACGGATAAGGAATAATGGATGGAAACTGAACAAGGAGAGATTCAACCTAGAATTATGGAGGAAGTTTCTGACAGTGGGAACAATCAACCAATGGAATAGAAGTTGTGGAGGCTTCATCACTGGAGGCTTTCAAGAACAGATTGGGCAACTATTTGTCTGAAATGGTATAGGGCTTCCTGCTTAAGCAGGGGGTTGGACCAGAAGACCTCCAATGTCCCTTCCAACTCTGTTATTCTGTTCTGTTCTTATCAAAAGTTTATTGTAATGAGAACTAGGTCAGTTAGAAAATCTTGAAAGCTGAATGTAAGCTCTTTTATCAGTAAGTACATTAAGGCAAAGACTTTGATCTTCTTTCTAATTGTATTTCATGAGGAAGATGCTAATCATCTATTTGATACTAGAAGCTTTCATCACACGTTGCTTCCAGTTAGTTGTGGACCAACTTTTCTATCTCCCCGCACAACAACATTAAATTCAAAACAGAAGGGTTTTGTTGTTGTTGTTGTTTGTGGAAAAAAAGCAAACCCAGCTAGGCATCAGTTTTTAACAGATTAACAGAGTTGAAAAGGACCTTGTAGGTCTTCTACTCCAACCCCCAGCCCAAGCAGGAGAACCTATACCATTTCTGACAAATGGCAGTCAAGTCTCTTCTTGAAAGCTTCCAGTGATGAAGCTCCCAGAACTTCTGAAGGCAACTTCTGTTCCCTTGGTTGATTGTTCTCACTGTCAGAAGTTGAGAACAATCCTTATACCTAGGTTGAATCGTTCCTTGATCAGTTTATTATCCATCATTCCTTGTCTGGCCTTCAGGTGCTTTGTAGAATAGCTTGACCCCTTCCTCTCTGTGGTGGCCCCTCAAATATTGGAACACTGCTATCATGTCTTCCCTGGTCCTTCTCTTCACTAGACCAGCCATGCCCAGTTCCTGCAACCGTTCATCATATGTTTTAGCCTCCAGTCCCCTAATCATCCTGATTGCTCTTCTCCGCACTCTTTCTAGAGTCTCAACATCTTTTTCATAGTGCAGTGTCCAAAACTGGATGCAGTATTCTACATGTGGTTTTACTAAGGCTTTATAAAGTGGCATTAGTACCTCACTTGATCTTGATTGTATCCCTCTGTTAATGCAATTTAGGATTGTGTTGGCTTTTTTGGTGCCGCTGCACACTGTTACTTCATTTTTGACTATTTGTCCACTAAGACTCCAAGATCCCTCTCACAGCTATGGCTATTAAAGCTGGTTTCACCCAGTCTATATACGTCATTTTGGTTTTTCTTGCCTAAGTGTAAGACTTTGCTTTTTTTCTACATTGAATTTCATTTGTTTGTTTTAGATGGAAATTCCACATTGGCCAGTTGGAAAAAAATATATTGGCTAGCTGAAGGAGAGAAAGATGAGAACAGTTAGGATCAACATACTGTGGCATGAAAACATTGCCAAGGGTTCGGGGAGCAAAGCTACTGACAATATGGACGAAACCTCTGTTCAAATGCAAACAATGTAATGTCTAAGCCAGAAGCTATTCTAACCGTTTGTGTCCTGGAGTCATTCCCACATAAAGCTCCTATCTTAGATGGCAAGTGGAGGGAAACAAATGTCCGTACTGAGCTTTTAAGTCTGTGGCCAACTCTGGAAAAAGATATATATAGTTATATATACAAATCGAGCATTGGATTTATATTTTACTGACAATGAAATGAAAGATTAGTATAAATCTATTTCAAGCTATTTATCTCTCATCAGCTAGCCGTACCCTTTATGGGATTCGAACCCAGGGTATTTGCATATTAGATAAAGGTAAGGCTCCCCTCGTGCATATGTGTTAGTCACTCCCAACTCTAGGGGGCGGTGCTCATCTCTGTTTCAAAGCCGAAGAGCCAGTGCTGTCCGAAGACCTCTCTGTGGCCATATGGCCAGCATGACTAAATGCCAAAGGCTCACGAAATACTGTTACCTTCCCCAAAAGGTGGTTCCTATTTTTCTATTTGCATTTTTTGCGTGCTTTCGAACTGCTAAAGTGGCAGAAACTGGGGCAAGTAATGGGAGCTCACTCCATTACACGGTGCTTGGGATTTGAACTGCCAAACTGCTGACCTTTCTGATCAACAAGCTCAGTGTCTTAGCCACTGAGCCACCATGCCCCCCTTTGCATATTAGTTAGAAGCATTAAAAAGAAAGGGAACAGCTAGCTGACGAGAGCTAAAGAGTTTGAAATATACTCGTTATAGTCTCGATTAATGTCTTTGTCAGTAAAATATAAATTCAACAAACAAAAAATAGTTTGTCACAAAAGCAACTGCCTGTGAAGGCTCCTGGACTGGGGCTGAAAGGTGAAAGTCGAAGCAGTTTGCTCCATCCCATATTTGGGTAGACCAGTTTGCCCTGATAGACTGGTCTTGCTGGAAAAACAGATAAATGTAGCATTAAAGCATGAGTAACCTATTGTTCTTTTGTTAACAAATTACCACTGCAAAAACAGTGCAGAGGGGGCACAGCCTCCCAATATTTTTTTTTCATGTTTACCTTAACTATGTTCCAAAGAAGCATGATTCCTTTGCCTTTTATCTGCTCTTGCTGATTTGCAGGCTATTTCATTATCCCTCTCTGTTTATTTTTCTTTCACAGATTAGCTGGGGTGCACCGATATGACCCTTCATTCTGCCACTGATATGCCCATTAAAATAGCTTTAGATCACAGGTGTTACGCCTGAATCCCTGGAGAGCTGCTGTTGTTGCTCAGAATAGGGCAAAAACTAAACAAGGGGTCTGACGTGTGATAAGCAGCATTTCAGCTTTCCGTAGGAAGACTCAGCCAAGGTTTGCTCTCTGGTGGCTGTGTCTTCCTAATCTAAATCTCACCTGTTATTCGAAATGTACTATCAGATCATTCCACTGTAAGAAGATCCAAGTTGTGGCCTGTCACCCACCAGCCCCTTCAGCAATCAAATCAGAGAAGGAGGAGGAGGCGTGGGATTCAGGATCAGCATCGAGGCAATTTGAAAGCTCCAAGGGGGGGGAAGAGCCGAGGTGGCGCAGTGGTTAGGGTGCAGTACTGCAGGCCACTTCAGCTGACTGCAGTTCTGCAGTTCGGCGGTTCAAATCTCACCGGCTCAAAGTTGACTCAGCCTTCCATCCTTCCGAGGTGGGTGAAATGAGGACCCAGACTGTGGGGGCGATATGCTGACTCTGTTAACCGCTTAGAGAGGGCTGAAAGCCCTATGAAGCGGTATATGTCTAACTGCTACTACTACTGCTACTGGTATTCAGCCAGTTCTGACAGGTTCCGGAGAACCGGTAGCGAAAATTTGGAGAGTGAGGAGGGAATGGGGATTTTGTAGTATCCTTCCCCTGCCACACCCATAAAGCCACATCCTTAGAACTGGTAGTAAAAAAAAATGAATCTCACCACTGGGGAAGAGGGAATGGAGCTGGCAGAGAGGGGGGGAGGGAGGCAGGGAGTGGGAAAGGGAGAGTGGAACAGAAGGAGACAGAGGCAGAGCCTGGGCCTTCTGTCAGTCCTCAGATGGCAAGTCAACATCTCCCATGTCTGGAGGTGGCTGATGAGGAAAAAGAGAACATCTGTGTCCAGTGCCTGAACCGCAAATATGCAGAAGGCAGAGGAGAGGAGAGCAGTAGAAATCTATGGGCCGGTTCTTGGGATGGAAGCCACTGCTGCTAGCGAAGTCCCACCCTAGCTCTGGGGATAAAAGGCATGGGGCAGAGATTAATATGCGTGGCAGACAACTATTCATTTTCCTATCAGTCAGCCACTGATAGCCTTCACTTCCGAATCCTGTCTGGAAATTATCAGAATTCTTCTTGGAATCTGCAGCGCCCTCTGAATTTGTGTGTGTGTGTGTGTGTGTGTGTGTGTTTGTGTGTGTGTGTCTGCTGCTGGAAGAAAGTGAGTGAGCTCTCCCACATCTACAAATTTGTCTCATGGGAAAACAAGGAAATTCACATTTGATTAAGGTGTGTCACGTCATGTATTGACACATGATGGAAATACATTAAAGTTGGTAATTAAGTGTTCTTATGGAACCATTTTCTTAGGAGTGGTGTGGTGGCAAAGAGGGGAAGCTCTCGCCTCACAATCAGGAGGCTGTGAGTTTGATTCTAGGTAGTGGCAGGTATTTCTCTTTCTGGGCTCACTGAGAATATATCTGTGAACAAAACTCTGCATTGGTGACATAGAGCCGAGGTGGCGCAGTGGTTAGAGTGCAGTACTGCAGGCTGCTTCAGCTGACTGCTATCTGCAGTTCGGCGGTTCAAATCTCACCGGCTCAAGGTTGACTCAGCCTTCCATCCTTCCGAGATGGGTGAAATGAGGACCCAGACTGTGGGGGCGATATGCTGACTCTGTAAACCGCTTAGAGACGGTTGAAAGCCCTATGAAGCAGTATATAAGTCTAACTGCTATTGCTATTGCTATAGGAAAGGCATCTGGTCATGAAAACACTTTGCTAGCTCCATTCAGTTGCCCAGACTCCACCCTGCAAAGGATTATGGGTTCATTTGATGATGATGATCGTTGCTTACTTTTTGAAAACAGACCAGAGAGATTAAAAACTGCCACCTACTGGGACTAGTAACGGAACCCTAAAACTATTGATTTGGGGTTTCAAAATTAATAGCACCTGCATCTAATGGAGGTTGTAAAGCCGTAGGGAGCACACCTTTATCTGTATCTCCTCATCAGAAGGAATTGTCAATTTTACCTAGAAAGCATAACAGCTCCTCTTGAATCATACTTACTATTTTTTTTTAACAAATACCTTCTGCACTAGATAGCATCTGAAATTTAATTATTACATTGGTGTGATGTAGAGTCCTGGTGGAAGTCAAATTATGCAAAACACCACTATTTTAACTCAATTCCAAACCCAGCGTCTGAAGCAAAAATTTCTCATATCCATCATTCCATTTGCCTTCCTGTTTATTTCAAGAGCAAAGGCTGCTAATTAAATTCACTTTTTTTTTCCTCCCTGG
>NC_045551.1:61981789-62001789 GCF_009769535.1 Thamnophis elegans | reverse complement strand
ATAGATATAGATATAGATATAGATATAGATATAGATATAGATATAGATATAGATATAGATATAGATATAGATATAGATATAGATATAGATATAGATAGATTTAGATGTCTGTCTTTCTGTCTGTCTGTCTGTCTGTCTGTCTGTCTATCCATCCATCCATCCATCCATCCATCCATCCATCCATCCATCCATCCATCCATCCATCCATCTATCTATCTATCTATCTATCTATCTATCTATCTATCTATCTATCTATCTATCATCTATCTATTCCAAGTTGTGTTCATCTATATGCCATGGATTTCTCCAGATGGGCCTGTAGAAAATATTCTTTACTGTTCCTTATATTTCAGTCAGTTAAGCCTGCCAGACAATGATTTTTTTTAAAAAAATAAAACAGATATGGTGCAGATTATATGCATTAGTGCTACTTGTCACATTTCTCAAAAACTGTAAGAAGAGGTCATTTTTGACATTTTGAGGAATATGGAGTCAGTAACTCAACCAATATCATGTTCTTCTAAACAAGTCAGGATCTCCTATTTAGAGGGTATTTAGCAAGCCAACATGTTCTCTACCACTCTTCATTGTTGAGCCAATGAGAATTGTTTTGCAGAGTGAGATGGGCGGCATATAAATTTAATAAATTGATAAATACACATTATACTTACATATATTCAGTAATCATAAACCAGGGGTGTCAAACTCAATTTCATTGAGGACTGCATCAGGACTGTGATTGGCCTCAGGGGGCTGGATGGGTGTGGCCAACTGGGTGATTATGGCCAACTGTGTGGGTGTGGCTAGTTTGATGCCACTCCCCACACTGCTGGCATGTTTCTTCTTAGCATTGGGTAAAACAGACTGAAGCCAGGCTGGCTTCTTCATATTGTGTAGACCAGGAGAGCCCTGTGGGCCGGATCTGACCACATTGTGGGCCTCATCCAACTCACAGGCCTTGAGTTTGACATCACTGTCGTAAAGAGACATAAATCCCTTACCTTTTGAAGAATTTAATCAACATTAGTAACGTAAGGGAATTGGTTCTGGTTAAAATCACTTGAATAAAAGGGTGAGATATTGGTTGGCTTGCAAAACATCTGTACCTCAAATTCTTTTTCCCCCTCAAGTCAACATAGCCTCCTTGATGACTACATCTATTTGTTGTTGTTTTTTTAATCCTTAGTACTGTTTCTGTGATATTCTGGGTGCCAAATAAATACATTTCTGCCTGCTCAGACTTTATAAATAATATATATGGGGCCTCTCAAGTTTAAAAGCAATATGTTTCCTTTGGACTTTCATGTTTATATAAGGTCAAGTTATACAATCTGAGTTTACAGAAAATATAATGAAACTGTTCAGTGTGCATTTGATTTTTAAAAAACCACTTATATAAGATAAAATGCAACATTTTGATAAGGTGAAACCCCACGAAATCTCTTATATTGATAGTATAGAAATAATAAATGAAATAAATATTTCACAATTCTTTCTTTCCTTCCTTCTTCCTTCCTTCCTTCCTTCCTTCCTTCCTAATTCCTTCCTTTTTCCCTTCTTTTTTCCTTTTCTTCAAGTGGTGGGATTCAAACATTTTTACTACTGGTTCTGTGGGGCCTGGCAGGGGAAGGATACTGTAAAATCGCCATTCCCTCCTCACTCCAGGGGAAGGTTACTGCAAAATCCCCATTTCCTCAAAATCAGCTGGGACTCAGGAGGCAAATAATAGATGGGGGCAGGGCCAGTCAGAGATAATATTTATCGGTTCTCTGAACTACTCAAAATTTCTGCTATCAGTTCTCCAGAACTGGTCAGAATCTGCTGAATACCACTTCTGCTTCCTTCCTCCCTCCCTTCCTTCCTCTTTCTTTCTGTCTTCCATCTGTCACTGTCTCTGTCTCTCTCTTTCTACACATACTCACACAGAGCCGAGGTGGCGCAGTGGTTAGGGTGCAGTACTGCAGGCCACTTCAGCTGACTGTTATCTGCAGTTCAGAGGTTCAAATCTCACCGGCTCAAGGTTGACTCAGCCTTCCATCCTTCCGAAGTGGGTGAAATGAGGACCCGGACTGTGGGGGCGATACGTTGACTCTGTAAACTGCTTAGAGAGGGCTGAAAGCCCTATGAAGCGGTATATAAGTCTAACTGCTATTGCTATTGCTATTACATACATAAACATGTTTGTACATGTATACTTAGTATTAAAAGAACTAGGTGTCAGGTCTGCAACCATCTTTTTTTTGGGGGGGGGGGGGTCTTTGACCTACCATACTTGGGCGAATTGTAAGGAGTCACATATTATGTAGTCACAACAAAATTCTTTCTAGAAAGCCAAGGTCTTCCTTTGTCTCTGCACCTGACCGGAATTGGATGGGTGGAGCTGCTAGCATGGCAGTGGGAGATTGGACCACATGATGGACTTGTGGGTGTGGAGGCAACTTACAGCTGGGTGGGGAAAATCTGGAAGCTTTCAGATTCGGGTTTTTCCAGTTGTGACAATGTGGCTCTCTTAATAAATTGGAACTTTGAGCAATACTTTGCCTTTGACGCTGATTTAATTTTGGATGCTATTTGGAACCCTGACACTAGGAACATTTCTTAAAATACTGAAAGTTAAAAGAAATATTTTCTGAACTGTGCCTTATATACTGTATGCTGATGTAAAATGAGGACAATGCTGCCATTGAAACAATATCAATTTTCAAGACTCGTTTTGTTAGCCTAGTCTTACCCCAACAAATATAATAAGCTTCTCTCTGCTTGTTTTTAGCATTCAATTTGCCATAACAAACCATCTTCTCTTGATCTCATTTTCATCACTGTGTGTACCTCTCTTGCTCCTGGACAAGTCACTGTGCATGACAGGTCATTAACGCACCCGGCTTAATCTGCACAAGACCATGGCTGTCCTTATCTACCGGGGACAAATTGATTAGTTGCAGATGATGGCTGATGGCAATCTGTCAAACTAAATTAGTGCTGGGAAACAGCTTAACACCTGCTGAGGATGTGATGGCAAAAGCTGATTTCAGCATCAGCGCTATAGAAAGGGCTTCTCAAAGAAGTCTCTGCTCTTTGTGTACCTTTGGAAAATTACCTTTTTGCTGAAAATAGCTTGCGGAGAAAGAACCCGTTGAACAGGTGTCCAAATAAGAAAAGAACCAATGTGCCCCATTAATGAATGTCCTCTTGGAAAAGGCACCTATCAGATTTCCAAGGACCTTTCATCTTTCTAGCAGAACCATATGGCTGTAATCAATGAGGTCTGATCACCGTGGTGAATTCCAGCACATATCAGAAATGCCGTTGTATAAATATATCCTGCTTTTAAAATATATATATATATATATATATATATATATATATATATATATATATATATATATATATATATATATATATATATATATATATATATTTTAAAAGCAGGATATATTTATACAACGGCATTTCTGATATGTGCTGGAATTCACCACGGTGATCAGACCTCATTGATTCACCACGGTGATCAGACCTCCCACCACTGCACTGCACATCATGGATGAACGGACAGATGGACAGGTGAATGGATGATTGATAGAAGGAGGGGCAACAGCAATAGCACTTAGACTTATCTACTGCTTCCCAGTCCTCTACAGCCCTGTCTAAGTGATTTACAGAGTTAGCATATTTGCCCCACAACAATCTAGGTCCCCATTTTACCAGATGGAAGGATGGAAGACTGAGTCAACCTTGAGCCATTCAGAATTGAACTCCTGGAGTGAGCTGTGAGTTAGCCTGCACTACTGCATTGTAGCTATTGTAATACCATGGCTCTAAGACCTTCTAAGATAGTGGCTTTCAACCTTCCTAATTCTGTGACCCTTTAATACAGTTTCTCATGTTGTGGTGACCCCCAACCATAAGATTATTTTATGTTTTCCATATTTTTTTCAAAAATAAATGTTTTCCAATGGTCTTAGGCGACCCCTGTGAAAGGGTCGTTTGACCCCCAAAGGGGTCCTGACCCACAGGTTGAGAACCACTGTTCTAAGATGAAGTCAAATTATGAAAAAATGTCCTGAAAGGCTGCTCCATGTGCTAAATCATTTAAGTGAAGCTATCCATGATATTCTGAGGGTGTGTTAGCCATTAGATGTCACCGTCCTCTAAAATCCATACCCTGCTCAAAATGTAAACCAAATATATCATGAATTTGGAATTTGTGCCCAGAAAGTCTACATCCGTCACATCAGACATATTGATGTAACTATTTGGGACAGAGTATGATGGAATTTGTGGAGTAATAGTCCCCATACAAGGTGGCAAGAAAGTCAGATACGAGGGACAACATTTGTACTTATTATTGCTCAATTTCTTTACATTTTGATTCTATTTTAGAAAAAGAACTGCTAATGATGTTTCAGATTAAGAACTACATTTCAGAATGTATTGGGCCACAACAGTGTTTTTTTTTAATAATAAGACGATATTTTCCTATAAACAGGACACCAAATAGAGTAGAGTAGAGTAGAGTAGAGTAGAGTAGAATAGAATAGAATAGAATAGAATAGAATAACAGAGTTGGAAGGGATCTTGGAGGTCTTCTAACCCAAACCCCTGCCTAGGCAGGAAACCCCATACCACTTCAGACAAATGGTCATCCAACATCTTCTTAAAAACTACCAGTGTTGGAGCATTCACAACTTCTGGAGGCAAGTTGTTCCACTGATTAATTGCTCCGTTTTACCACTTTCCTTGCCACAGTTGTTAAGTGAATCATTGCATTTATTTTTTTAAAAAAGTTAGTAACAGGGGTGTTAAGCAAACTTGGCTTCCCCATTGACTTTACTTGTCAAAAGGTCACAGAAGGGGAACCCACGACCCCAGGACATGGCAACTGTCATAAATATGAACCAGTTGCTAAGCATCTGGATGCTGCAATGGTCATAAGTGTGAAATGCAGTCATAAGTCACTTTTTTTCCCAGGCCGTTGTAACTTTGAATGGTCGCGAAATGAATTGTTGTAAGTCGAAGACTACTTCCAGCTGCCAGTTCAGATGAATTCACGGTTCCACCACAAAACCGCGGACGACAAAATCGTGGTCGACGAAAGCGCGCATTTGACGTCATCACAGCGCGACGAAAACATCGTGCTGTGATCAAAAAATGTAAAAATAAAGTGAAAACCTTACCCTAACCCCCCCAAACCTAACCCTAAACCTAACCCTTAACCTAACCCTAAATGTAACCCTAAACCTAACCGTTAACCTAACGCTAAACCTAACGCTAACCCTTAACCTAATGCTAAATGTAACCCTAACGCTCTAAACCTAAGCCTAACCCTTAACCTAACCCTAACCCTAACCCTAACCCTTACCTTTATGTGAATCGGCTTGCTTTAATTTTATTTTTATTTCAATTTTTATTTTTTCTCGTCGCGCTGTGATGACGTCAAATGCACGCTTTCGTCGATAGCGCTTTTGTGGACCGCGGTTTTGACGGGTCACGGAATTCACAGCTATGATGTTAGTTAACATGTAAGCAACCTGGTGAAACTAAGTTGGTTGCTCAGAGTTTGATTTCTGTTCTCCCTTAACTTTCAGAATGCAGATAACAAGGAAAAGTTCATAATAGGACCACTACTATTTTTAAAATGAAAACGAAGCAAGAAAGCTAATTTGCATTTCCAAATGTCACACTGAAAGGCAGGGATGAAAATACAACACATCTGCAATACTGTCAGTGCTAATAATGGAGAATATTTGGAGCCCAGGGGTGACATGAGGGGTCCTTGGTGCTCTCTGAGCTTGCTTGTTTTGTTGCAGACGTTCCATTGCCCAAACTATGTCGTGTCATCAGTGCTGATGATGTTACCTAGTTTAGGTAAGGAAACGTCTGCAGCTCAGAGATCCTTCAGTGTGGTCCATGTCTAAAACCAGCAGCAGAATGGCTAGCTAAGTACTGCCAGGATGATATCATGAGAGCTATTTTTCTATACATGTGGGAATCTTGGTCTGTCTGTCTGTCTGTCTGAATCTGTATCTCTGTCTCTATCTCTATCTCTCCTTGCCTCCACCTCTGTCTCTCACTCACTCACTCTCTATCTATCTATCTATCTATCTATCTATCTATCTATCTATCTATCTATCTATCTATCTATGTCATCCATCCTCCACCCATCATCTATCTATTAACTATCTATCTATCTCTATCACCTGTCATCCATCCATCTACCTACCTATCCACTTTGCTATCATCCATCCATCCATCCATCTATCTATCTATCTATCTATCTATCTATCCCATCCATCATCCACCCATCATCTTTCTTATTAACTATCTCTCTACCTATCTACCTAGCTATTATCTATCTATCTATCTATCTATCTATCTATCTATCTATCTATCTATCTATCATCTGTCTGTCTGTCTATCATCTATCTATCTATCTATCTATCTATCTATCTATCTATCTATCTATCTATCTATCTATCTATCTATCTATCTACCTACCTACCTACCTACCTACCTACCTACCTACCTACCTACCTACCTATCTATCTATCTATCTATCTATCTATCTATCTATCTATCTATCTATCTATCTCTATCTAGTTATCCAGCTATCTAGCTTTCTAGCTTTCTATCTAGCTAGCTATCATCTCTATCAGGGGTGGGTTTCAACCGGTTCGCGGCGGTCCCTGCGATCCGGTTGGTCACCGAACCCAGAAGTAAGTAACTTCCGGGAACGGCGAAGGTCCCCCCCGCGCCCGCGCACCCGCGCGCGCCCGCACCCGCTCCTTACCCGGTTTTGCCGAATTCTGCGCTTCCACGCATGCGCAGGACGCATACAGCGCCTGCGCGATCCTCCAGGAGCAGCTGGAGCATAGCACAGACGCTAGTACGCATGCGCGCGCCATGCACGCGCACGAGGACGCCGCGGGCCTCGTTCCAACCGAACCGGTTGGAACGGGGCGAGAAACCCACCCCTGATCTCTATCATCCATCATCCATCTCTCTCTCTCTCTCTCTCTCTCTCTCTCTCTCTCTCTCTCTCTCTCTCTCTCTTATCTATCTAGTTATCCACCTATCCAGCTATCAACCTTTCTAGCTTTCTAGCTAGCTGTAGCTATCATCTATCTCTATCATCCATCCATCATCCATCCATCCACAAATACTTCCTAATCTCCCTGCAGTTGCATCCACATAGATGCATTAGTTATTTAATATTCAGTTGACCATTGGTTGAACACGCGCTTTAATTTTCTTGCAGAGG
This sequence comes from Thamnophis elegans, assembly GCF_009769535.1. Taxonomy (NCBI): domain Eukaryota; kingdom Metazoa; phylum Chordata; class Lepidosauria; order Squamata; family Natricidae; genus Thamnophis; species Thamnophis elegans. The sequence continues at coordinate 61,994,531 of NC_045551.1, read as the reverse complement.
ATATGCAGGGAAACATATAATGACTCAAAGATGTGCTGATATATATTTTTTAAAATCCCAGTCAACAGTGCCGTTATAACACTAGTCACAACATTTCTCCTTCTAATGAGACATTGTTAATTTATTGCTTCCCCTCCAAATGTGCCAGATTACTTTTTATTTCTTAAGTCCCATTATGTAGATCACCATATGATTTTTGATTGAGTGATTGATTCATGCGGAACACATCTGAGCAAAGTTATCCGTCAGATATGAAATAAAATAAAAACGAAGGCACTCACTGTTTTCTATCAAATATATATCACAAATTCACAAATGCAGCTTCGTGCATGCACATCTGCATGAGAAGCCATATCCTCTGCCCCTTGCATCCTGTTACCACCTCCACCAGTCTGACAAGCTAGCAAGGTTGGAGACCCATGATATACAACGTCCATATACATTTCAACATAGCACTGCAGGGATTAGGAATTCTAATATTTGCCAAGCAGCAAATCAATACAAAGGAACTTTTGAAGGAAGAAATGATGCATGGAGTATAACTGTGGAAAGCCAAGTGATGATTCTGGTGGAATAAAAGCCATCAAGGAGACCAGTTCTTAGTAATTCCTTTCTGGACAAGGAGAAGATTTGAGATCACCGACAACAGATATCTGTTCCTTGTGGGAAGACTGAAAGGTAATGGCTTTCCAGAGAGTTCCAGAGAGTTCTGAACTCTAGTACATGAGGGACTGGACACCTTGCTCAAATTACAACCAGCACTTTGAAAAGACACTAAGTTCACCTACTTTCCTCTCTAATATCTTTCAAAAGTTGCCTGTTAACTAATTTTCAGCTATTAGGAACCTTTGGATTGACCAATTTGACGACAGAAGCTATCATGTCAATTTTATCTACTCTAGGGATTTTCTAAGACATGGTAGGTAAAGGTAAAGGTTCCCCTTGCACATATGTCCTAGTCATTCCCGACTCTAGGGGGTGGTGCTCATCTCCGTTTCAAAGCCAAAGAGCCAGCGCTGTCCAAAGACGTCTCCGTGGTCATGTGGCCAGCATCACTAAATGCCGAAGGTGCATGGAACACTTATCTTTCCACCAAGGTGGTCCCTATTTTTCTACTTGAATTTTTACATGTTTTCGAACTGTTGGGTTGGAAGAAGCTGGGACAAATAATGGGAGCTCACTCTGTTATATGGCACTAGGGATTTGAACTGCTGACCTTTCTGATTGACAAGCTCAGCATCTTAGTCACTGAGTCACTGTGTTCCTTAAGCCATGGTAACAATTCCTAAATATTAATAGTGTCCCACCTATAGGAAGCAAAATTAACTTTACCCAGAAGGTTAAACACACCATGTTCTAGCTTCCAGGCTCTTTCTACACATAAGATGATATTTTTTTGATACTTAGATGACTCTAATAAACTTATTTGGGATGCTTTCAATAATACAGAGCTTTACAAGGAACACTTTTTGCTAAATGAATGTTTGTTGACTTTATACAAGCTTGGGTATAAAATTTTTGAATAGATGTACACAAATATACTCAAATACATGAAAGCTGACATTAATATTAATAATAAAAATATGCCACAAAATGTTGTCCTACTACAATATTTATCTATATTCCTAAATATGATATGAAATAGAATTTACAGTGGTTGCACTACAGTTAATAATTCAAGAATATTGCAATGAACATTAATATCTTTACCAGGAACCATATCCATTTGCATCTTCAAAAACAGATTTTACTTTAAATATGATTATATATTTAAATATTAATGTAAATTTAGGAAGTTTATTTTTCTTCTGTTAGTTTAAGATACTTATTTTTGGTTACCCCTCCTGGTTAATAATTCTAAACCAGTCTCCAATCTTACACTATTTAAATAATATAATAATTATTTATAATTTTAAAATAATTATAAACCTATTAAGAAATATATATATATATATGTGATAATAACGATGCTAAATTATACGACATCCAAATGGAACCACATGAATTAGACAAAATAATTCAGAGCACAGAAAGAAAGATGAGAGAAAGAATATATAAATTTCTTCCGAAGTATAAAATGAAAGAAGAAATTGTGAAAGAACAAATGGTAAAATGGGCACAGAACTTTGGCTACAATATTGAATTAGATAAATGGGAAAAATTTTAGATGACCAATTTAAAAATGACACTATCGGTTTCATACACGGAAAACCAGTACAAAGTGTTTTACAGATGGCACCTAGCACCAGCAAGTTAGTAAAAATCTCAGCAAATATTTCACCAAAATGTTGGAAATGTGAATTAACACACAGAACATATTATCACATATGGTGTGTATATGTGTGTGTGTGTGTGTGTGTGTGTGTGTGTATGTATGTATACACACACACACACACAAACACTCTCAAGAGAGTTTAATTTTATTAGAGGTAATCACCCAATATATCAGATAGATGAGTAAAATAAGAGGGTTAAAAATGGTGAAACTCAAATGAAATATATTAGAAGAGGAAATAACGTGAGAATTGTACTGATTTGAAACTGCTATTAGAAGGAACAGGAAGTTCCAATGTAAAAAATAAATATATGTGTGATATTTCTTCCAAAATAGTAGATAGATAGATAGATAGATAGATGATAGATAGATAGGCTATCTATCTATCTATCTATCTATCTATCTATCTATCTATCTATCTATCTATCTATACATCCATCCATCCATCCATCCATCCATCCATTCATCCATCCATCTATGTACCTTCTGTCTATCATTTGTCTGTCTGTCTGTCTTTCTTATCCATTCATTCATCCATCCATCCATCCATCCACCCACCCACCCACCCACCTACCTACCTACCTACCTACCTACCTACCTACCTACCTACCTACCTACCTACCTAGTTATTCACTATGCCTGCCTGCCTGCCTGCCTGCCTGCCTGCCTGCCTGCCTGCCTGCCTGCCTGCCTGCCTGCCTGCCTGCCTGCCTGCCTGCCTGCCTGCCTGCCTGCCTGCCTATCTATCTATCTATCTATCTATCTATCTATCTATCTATCTATCTATCTATCTATCTATCCATCCATCCATCCATCCATCCATCCATCCATCCATCCATCCATCCATCCATCCATCCATCCATCCATCTATCTATCTATCTATCTATCTACCTATCTATCTATCTATCTATCGTCTATCTATCTATCTATCTATCTATCTATCTATCTATCTATCTATCTATCTATCTATCTATCTATCTATCTATCTCCCTACACGGCTGATGGAATTAATCACAGAGTGCTACAGATTAAACTTATTTTGACTGAGGAAGGGAAATGCAACTCCATCTCCATCTCTCTCCCCCCTCTCCCTCTTCCTCTATCATCTACATCTATCTCTATCTTTATCATGTATCTGTATTTTCGCTTAATCTACCCAACCTCTTCAAAATGTGTTTTGCTTAATTGAGCAAAGAGTGAGCCTCAATACAGTATTACCATCCTTCTGCTTACATTGCCATGTCATTCAAGTGGCCTGACTCACAATTCTACCCCTCTGAGATTTTAAAAAGCACTTCAGAAATGAACCCAAAACATTTTTAGTAAGAGTAAGTGCATTACTTTGCATGTGAATCTTTATGTGGATAAATCTTTTTTTTTTTTTTTGATGATGATGATTCTCTGGTCACATCTTCTGCTAACAAACAGATGTTATTATGACATTGCTGCTTATATTCAAATTTCAGGATATCGTGCTACTACCCCTCTGGAGATTAGAATACGGCATTAGATAACAGCTATAATGAATGTTGTGAATTTTTTTTAAAAAAAACCCACAAAGGAAGGATTGTCCATTGCTACAATGTAATTTGAGCTCCTCTAAGAACTTCTGAAACAAACATGCACGTAATTTTCTACTTTGCTAGAAAATCATGTGGACAAAAATAAACATTATCTCTTAAAAAAAAACAACCCAGTTTTTGTTCAGAATAATTGCTAACTATTAATAACTCCCCAATGAACTTGTAGACTTCTTCTTTAGTTTTGGAAATTAATACTATAGATAGAGGTGGGAGTTTTTTCACAGCTTGGACTCTAGTGAGTTGAAAGAATTGGTATTCTCTGTTGAGATTTAGAAATTTCCTATCCCAACAAGAATAACAGAATAACATAGTTGGAAGGGACCTTGGAAGTCTTCCAGTCCACCCACCCTGCAAAAATAGGAGACTCTATTCCATTTAGCAATAGCAATAGCAGTTAGACTTATATACCGCTTCATAGGGCTTTCAGCCCTCTCTAAGCGGTTTACAGAGTCAGCATATTGCCCCCAACAACAATCTGGGTCCTCATTTTACCCACCTGGATGAGGATGGAAGGCTGAAAGGATGGAAGGATGGAAGGCTGAGTCAACCCTGAGCCGGTGAGATTTGAACAGCCGAACTGCAGTCAGCTGAAGTAGCCTGCAGTGCTGCACTCTAACCACTGCGCCACCTCGGCTCCTTTCAGGCAAGTAGCTATCCAGTCTCTACTTAAAAGCCTCCAAGAATGCAGCACCCACAACTTCTGATGGCAAACCATTCCACTAATTCAGGGATCAGCAAACTTAAACCCCCAAAGAGCCACAAAAGTCCCAACTGGAAGCTCCCCATTCAATTCTGGAGCCTACCGGAAGTCCCGTTCCTCCACCATAGAGTCTCTTCCTAGCACAGCATCCTTTTTCCTCTACCTGTCCTAATCGAAAGCCCTACCAATTGTGGAGCCAACCAGCAACAGGGAGCTGCAGCAGAAAAATGAAAGAGCCACATGTGGCTCCAGAGCCGCAAATTGCTGACCCCTGCACTAGTTAATTGTTCTCACTGTTAGGGAATTTCTCCTTAAGTCCAGGCTACTTCTCTCCTTGATTAGTTTCCACCCATTGTTTCTTGCCTTGCCTTTTGGTGTTCTGGAAAATAAGTTGACCCCCACTTTGAATTTGGAAAAAAAAAGTCAGAAAATTGAACTTCCATCATCTGCACTATTAAAAATGTTGGCTGATAATGAATGTGCTGTTTTTCATTATCTGAAAAAAACACGTTTTTCAGGAAGTAATCAGTGTTATGGTGTATAGCTGACTGTGCCTGGAAGTTTTGATGTATGGTGTGAGTGAGTCCCAAATGCATTCTATATCACATATCTCCATTATTTGTTTCTGGTTACATAAATGTCTTGCAGACTAGGAAATACAAACTTGCATGCCAAAACATTTTTTTAAATATTGACCAGTCTGTGATAATGTTATGTTTTCTCCCAAATGCACATGTTTAGACTGAATTGCTTGGCTACTAATTCCAAAACAAGGTATAAGGAGGTATTTGACATGCCGTAAGAAGAACCTTTGGCCAACCTGATGCCACTGTCTGCAGCAACACAACACAATTTTCATAAAACGACCCCTGCCAAGGGTAACACAGTTGCAGGAACTTTTTCCTCTAGTCTAGTTTAGTCTAGTTTAATGAAAGGAAGGACTAGGGAAAACATGATAGCAGTGTCCCAATATCTCAGGGGTTGCCACAAAGAAGAGGGAGTCAAACTATTCTCCAAGGCACCTGAGGGCAGAACAAGAAGCAATCGGTGGAAACTAATCAAGGAGAGAAGCAACTTAGAACTAAGGAGAAATTTCCTGACAGTTAGAACAATTAATCAGTGGAACAGCTTGCCTCCAGAAGTTGTGAATGCCCCAACATTAGAAGTCTTTAAGAAGATGTTGGATAGCCATTTGTCTGAAATGGTATAGGGTTTCCTGCCTAGGCAGGGGGTTGGACTAGAAGACCTCTAAGGTCCCTTCCAACTCTGCTATTGTATTGCATAACATATTCAGTAGTCTTTGATGAACTTTGCTTCTCCCATTCAGATGTGCCTCAGTAGCATACAGCAAACATGGACTGAACCCAGGAGGTATGTAAGGTTAGTTTTGAAGATATTTGGGTGGGAGCTAGGAGTTCCAGAACTGTTGACTAAACTAAGATGTTGAAAAGCATCCTGGAAAACTCCTCCTCCTCCTCCTCGTTCTCCTCTTCTTTTCCTCCTCCTCCTCCTCCTCCTCCTCCTCCTCCTCCTCCTCCTCCTCCTCCTCCTCCTCCTCCTCCCCCCCCCTCCTCCTCCTCCTCCTCCCAGAAAATTACATTAATGCTGTCACAGGTGTTGGACACAACTGAACAGAAGCTTTATTTTTGCTTGGAATAAAGTTTTATCTCCCCATTAATAGGGATCCTTGATGAGAATGACTCCCCCACACCCCAGTTTCCAATCTGCACTATTCTAGACACTTAGCCTCAGCTGTAACATCTTAGCAGGGCAATCATATCATTTTCCAGCTCAGTTGCTGCCTGTCCACCCTCCCATTTCCCTTTAATAAGAAACACTTTGACCCCTGGGAAACTATCTCCAGCACTCTCCCTCTTATCTATTCCAGACTTCCTTCATGCCAAGATCAGTCATCAATTTTAATTGAAAGGAAACAGGGTTTTTTTCCCCCAGCCCATGTGTCATACCATTGCATTTCAGTCCTGGTTTCATTGGGACTCTCCCCATACCGCCCGATCTGCCAAGGCCACCTTTTCCTAGTTCTATCAGCACTGTTTACCTTGGGAGGCATTCGGTCTCTTCTCTGATTAAGCTGACATCATTTTGGCTTTTGTGTTCCCGTAGTCATTTTCTGTTGACAGCCTGGTGTAATGGTGACAGACCCACTGTCCTTGTGAAAAGGGGCGGGCGGCATTGATTGGCTGGCTGCATTCATACAGGTCCTTCGAATGTCACCCGCGCCTGGCTTTGTGCTAACTGGCAGCTGACTGGGTGCCAGGGAGAAAGGTTATAAATCACAGATAACAGGCAAGAACCCTTTTGTACATATCACCAATGTCACTTTGCCTCACGTGAGGAGAAGCAGCCGAAGAGAAGAATTCCCTCGGAGCAATTAATTTCCTCCCCAAGCTGCAGACAATGCTTGTTTAATTCACAGCGATGGAAGCCTCGTGCTCACTGCACTCTCCAATGGGGGGAAAAAGAAAGGATTAGAGGCACATTTGTTGAAAACAAAAAAATAAATAAAAGGAGGTCCTTTTCTTCCTCACAATGCACCGAAACCTCTTGTGTGTGTGTGTTGGGGGCGGGGGGGAGTTGATGCTTGGAGAGATTTCCTGGTGACATGTATATCAGTCTCTGGGGCTTCTGTTTTCATGCTTCCAAGGAAAACAGATGATTAAAAAATGGTCATAACAAGCACTAGGATTTACAGCCCTCACACTCTTTGTCACTTGCAAGAAGAAGAGTGTAAATCAGGTCTCCAGCAGCACAAGATGGAGAACCAAAGGCTGACATGTCCCACAGGGGGAAAAGCTTTAAGGGCATAGTTCTGCCTGATGAAAGGCATATGGAGGAAGCTGTGAATTACGCCCCAGAGACTTCAGCAACCATCATTTCTTGATCAACATCAAAGGCTTCTCTCCCCCTGCTTCCCCCCACATCCTAAAACAGGCACAGTCTTGGTGATGCTAGATCCTAGTTTTAGAACACGAAGAGTGGAAGACAGCTAACCAAAAGGATCCTCCAGAAATAAAATAATAGGGATGTCAGCCACTAGACTAAAACTGCCAAAATGGTTGTCTGTCAACGTGAGAGGTGTAAGATGATCCTTTGCGCCCCCCACCCCCAAATTTCAGAGAATGATGGCATGCTTTGGGAAGAGGTGAAGGCTAGTTCTCACCAGGTTGTCCCAAAGGTGTTTTTTTTTCAAGACGTAACTTTGGTCTTTCTTTGTTTTTCCTTGAAGATTTTTTGCTTCTTATCCAAGAAACCTCTTCATTCATAAACTGAAGAAGCTCATTGGATGAGTAGTGAAACATTTTCGAGGAAGAATAGAATAGAATGGAATGGAGTGGCGTGGCGTGGAGTGGAATAGAATAGAATAGAATTAGAATAATAACTTCATTGTCACTGTGAATGTACACTAATAGGCATGCATTAAAATGAAATTTTGTTCTTTACAGCTCTTCACCTCCAGTATATACTACATAACCATCACAGAATACATAAACAAATACAAAATTATGCATATACCCACATACATTATACAACAGAGACAAATAATACAGTCTACTTCAGATGTATACATCTACATGGAGAAAAAAAAATGAATCTTCAGAGTTTGCTAGATGGATGGCATACAATAGGGAATAAAGCTGTTACAGAATTTTGTAGTCCTGCTAGAAATACTTCAAAACCTCCTCCCAAAGGGGAACAACAGAAACAGACCATATAGTGGGTATGTGGGGTCTCTAACAATGCTTCAAGCTCTAAGCACATAGTGCTTATAAGCAGCAACCTGAATAACAGGAAGAGAGCTTCCTTTAATTTTCTCCGCTGTCCTCACCACTCTCTTCGTGGGCTTTCTGTCTGAGGCACTGCCACCACCAAACCAAACAGTGATGTAGTTTGTTAAAATGCCCTCAATCGTGCCTCTGTAAAAAGTGGCCAGGACAGAAGGAAAAAGTTCACTTCTTTCTTGAAAAAAAAACACCTTTGGGACAAAGAATCTCCATTTATCATGAATCATTTCTCATCATGTTCTATTTCAGTTGGCTAATGAACTGAAGAATCCATCAAGTATAATTCATTCCTCTCACTCTCATTATTTCAACCTATATCCAAAATATCAATGAATAAACATAACCTATCCAATTCATTTATATTATTGGATAGGTTATGTTTATTCATTGATATTTTGGATATAGGTTGAAATAATTTCTATAACTCCTCCACCCCGTTATATTTGGATATGGTTCAAATTAATTTTCTCAAGACAGCAATGAATTGATTTAGATCCTTAGTTTATTTTATTAAATTGATGGGAATGTATTATCAACAGCATTTGTGCAAATTATAAAAAAAAACTACAGCAAAACAATTACTTTCAGAATCATTTGTGCCTATTAGGATTGCTCACTTTCTCCATTGCTTTGCCGAATTTTCTTACCCAATGAATGATTTCTATAGATACTTCAAAAGTCACCGTGCACTATGTATTTCTTATACGATGCAGTTGGAGCCAATTTGGGATTAACTATAACAGCAGAAGCAAATTGAATTAAATCAGATTTTTAGCTGCTCTTAACAGGTATCAGGTAGGTCAAACCACAGCGCAAGCCTGCAACATCAAAGCAACATGAAGGTCAGTGCTAAAAAGACAGATTCGTGTTTTTAGTTCTGCTAAAAAATTAGCTGGATGACTTCTGGCTTAACGATTTCACACAAAAAAAATGCCGCCCTTTAGGAGGCAAAACTTAAAGAGTCAAATCTTGTACTTAAAAAAAAGTGCACAGATGGTTTGCAAGTTTAATTACAGTCTCCAAATTCAACATACATATTAGCAGGCACACAACATTGTTCTTTCAATAACTTGGAAATCTGTAACCAAAAATGTTTATTAGGAAACAAGTCTTGGGTGTAAAAAAAGAATCAGGAAATAAGAAATGTCTATTTTTTTTAATTGAAATCTATTAGGAACCAAGTTTTAATGCTTATCATGGAGTATACTGGGGCGGGGAAGATAATATATGGATTTCAGCCCCAGTGTGGTTCCTTATGTTTTCTGGAAGAATAGAATAAGAGTTGGAAGGGACCTTGGAGGTCTTCTAGTCCAATCTCCTGCCTAGGAAGAAAACCCGACACCACTTCAGACAAATAGTTGTCCACTCTCTTCTTAAAAAACTTCCAGTGTTGGAGCATTTACAACTTTGAGAGGCAGGTTGTTCCACTGCTTAATTTTTCTAACTGTTAAGAAATCTCTCTTTAGTTCTTAGTTGCTTCTCTCCTTGATTAGTTTTCACCCGTTGCTTCTTGTCCTACCCTCAGGTGCTTTGGAGAATCATTTGATTCCCTCTTCTTTGTGGCAGCCCCTGAGATATTTTTGGCTGGTCTAGGGTCTATTTTCAGGCTGTTTTCTTGTGCCTGCAAAGACCAGCTGACTGGCACATGCATCCCTGTTTTTTGGCTGTTTTTGGGCCATTTTTCAGGCCATTTGGGGGACATTTTTCAGTCCATTTTTTGGTGCTCAAGCACCCATGAAGACCAGCTGACCAGCATGCCAAAACCAGAAGAACAGCTGGTGATGGTGTGCATGTTCATAGAGCAGTGGTGGGTTTCCATATTTTTTACTACCCATTTGTTTGTGCCCTCACAACGCTTCTGCCGAACTGGGAACAACCCACCACTGCCACAGAGAGGGCTCTGCATGCTACCTTTTGCATGCGTGCCACAGGTTCACCATCACAGATCTAGGTATTATCTACCTTCACATGCAAGGCTTCCTAATCATTTCCCATGCTGGTCAATAACGCCAGGATGGATATAATTGTCACAATGTAGAAAGAGAACAACAACAAAAAAAACCTCTGAATTTATTTGAATTCTAGTTTTATGGAGCAAACTATTCAAGTGATTACAACTCTGACAAATTATTTGGTACCTTTTCCACCCGCACATTATGTTTAGCAGCATTTTCTACGTAGGAATAAGGAGAGAGAGAGAGGGAGAGAGAGAGAGAGAGAGAGAGAAATATGGATGATGGATGATAGAGATGATAGCTAGCTAGCTAGAAAGCTGGATAGCAGGATAACTAGATAGAGATAGATAGATAGATAGATAGATAGATAGATAGATAGATAGATAGATAGATAGACAGACAGACAGACAGACAGATGATAGATAGATAGATAGATAGATAGATAGATAGATAGATAGATAGATAGATAATAGATAATAGATATTCATGTAGCAAATAGAACTTTTAAAGAAAGAGGGAAAGTTGCAAACCAGTGATCAGATGGTTATATTTTTAGTTGCACTGAGCTGTACGAAATATCTCAGAAACTACCACCAAGGCTTCAATGTCAGTTTTGATAATCATGTTAAATGCACGTATTTGCTTATCTAGACATTAAAAATATATATTGGCTATATATCCATTGAGTTCTGTCTACATAGCAGGCAAGTTTCAAACATTCTAAAGGGAGACACTTTGCTGCATATGGAGAGTGAGGGTGTATATTTACCAAGGGCACCTTTACAGAAAGCGCCCTATGAAATATAAATGAGGACAAGACCAGGAACATAATTATGTAGGTTTTCAGCCAAGAAATGAGGTGAGGATCCCAAGGTGATACATCTTAGATGATAGAACTGAGAAATTAGGATCCAAGCAGAAGGGATATTTGGAAGTCACGACTTGCGGTGAAAGCTGAATCCCTACAGGCGCATTTCCAATGTTACACGTATGAGCTATAGCATATGTTTGCTTATTTATTGGTTAGATTCATATTTTGTCATTCCTCTAAGACAAGGGTGTCAAACTCAAGGCTCACAGGCTGGATCTGGCCCGTGAGGTGCTTAGATCTGACCCATGGGGCTACCCTGGAAACAGCAAAGGACCAGTCCATGATGCCTCTGCCAGTGAAAACAGAGCACGGGAGGGCCGTGTGTGGGTCTGCCATGCTCCATTTTTGGCCATGACAGCCTCCTGCAGCCCTCTGCCAGCAAAAACAGAGATTGCACGGCACTCCTCTGAGCTATTTTCAGTGGCAGAGGGCCATAGGAGGCTGCCGTGGCTGAAAATGAGTGACATCAAGCTGGCCACGCCCACCTCAGCCACACAATCCTGAGGTCAAACACAAACCTATTGATCTCAAAAGGATGGAAAGCTGGTCAAAATTGAACTCCTAGTACACACACACACACACACACACACACACACACACACGCACGCATGCACGCACGCACACACTCATTATGGAATCTTGAGAATCTTAAACCTTATAAGCCTGAAATTTGCCACGTATGTTCCTCTTGGCTTCTAGGTGCTGGTTAAGAAAGGATTTCTCAAAATGACCATCAGATCATTAGTATTTCTTATACAGTAATTAACACACTCTGATGCTAAGGAGTTGTACTTCCCCTCCCCACCTGAAAAGAACTCTGTCCCAACTGCCAGTTGTCTATATTAACATGTTCTGATGCTAAGGAGTTAGACATCCTACCCCCTCTGCCCACCTGAAAAGAACTCTCTTCCAACTGCCAGTTGCCTCACATTCTGTTGCCTCAGTTCAAACTGGCAGACATTCCACTCATTCACGCAGGAGCGGTCTGGGGCTCCTTACAGTACTAAACCTCAATACCTCACCAAAATGTCTACATCTTCCACCTATGGAACTGCTTCCAGACTCAAGAAAATATTCTCTTATCTGTTTCAATCATCAACCACCACTGAGTCAATGGATTTGTCAATGAATTCCTCCTGCATAGGCCAATCACATGGTTTATCATGAAGCATGAGTATCCAGCTAGTATGGAGATGAAAAGCTGATTTGAAGCCAAAGACTTGATTTTTTAGCCCCAGCCTCTTTATTTTCATCAGTTTTCCCCTACAGCATCATTACACAGAGGCTTCCTACGGGGGTGCAAGAACAGAACTTCTAACCACAGATGTCTCACAGTTTGTTGTGAGCTTAACAACCGGAAGGTGGTAATTCCTGGGATAGTTTTTGTTTACTTGTTGGTTTGTTCTATCTTGGTCCTCCCATTCTGCTTCCCAGAGGGATCCTTGATATCTGGATCTCATTCCTAGTAAGTAATGCCTGGATTTGCCTGAGCAACTTGGTCATATCCAGGAGAATGCAAAAAATTCATTTGAGCAATAGCGAGAACTCGACATTG
>NC_045551.1:61931011-61981689 GCF_009769535.1 Thamnophis elegans | reverse complement strand
ATATTTTGAGTTGTTTCCTCATCACAAGTTACTTTATAGATAATAATCAAATTGACATTTCCCCCCACTCACGATTCAGCTTACAGTTGTGAGCTAAGAAAGACCAATTAGGTTAAATCCTTATCGTTTATGCAGTTTTCTTTATGAAATGAATATGTCTAGTTATGCAATGTATTTTTGCTCACTTGGCAAACAGACTTAAGAAACCATTCACGGGACCAGTAGCCTTTAATCAAGAAGATTTGAAAGTAATGTTCTGTTAATAGCCATGCTTTTAGTTCTCCATTTAAAATGAATCCTGCATTTTAATCATATCTTAATCATTTCTTCTTAATTTCTCAAAAAACAAGGGCTTATATTTTGCTAATGACAAAGTGTTCAGTATTAAATTTGCATTTCCCAGTTTCAAATATTACAGTGTATCTCTCTCTCTCTCTCTCTCTCTCTCTCTCTCACACACACACACACACACACACACACACACAAAGACACACACACACAAAGACACACATTAAAAAGGAATTAATTTTTTTCTCACCTTAATGGAAAATAGCAGATTTTAAAAATACATTTAACTACTAAAAGCTAGACAATCTGTGATGTGATAATGATGCAGATCACAAGACAACTTTAGCCTGTGAATCTGCGGGAAGATAATTATGACAAAGAAAAAGAATCACGGATGGAGAATGCTCACAGATTTTAAGGGGACTATATAGCTCAGGTTAACAGTGGTCTATTTAGAAATATGCAAAGCTTTTATGGTGTCTCTCTGTGTGTGGTGTGTGGTTTGTGTGTGTGTTAAAGCTTTCTAAGGATATTTGCTTTCTATGCATTCCGTATTATTGAAAAGAAATGTCTATGTCAAACCATGTGGTCTAACTTTTCTACACACATTTTCAAATCTATTTTGTGTGTCCTCAAATACATTTTCATAAAGAGAAAAAAAGAAGAGTTGTAAGATAAAGGCTGGCTTACAATTTCATTAGCAATAGCAATAGCAATTAGACTTGTATACAGCTTCATAGGCTTTCAGCCCTCTCTAAGCGGTTTACAGAGTCAGCATATTGCCTCCACAAGTTCTGGGTCCTCATTTTACCCACCTCGGAAGGATGGAAGGCTGAGTCAACCCTGAGACCGGTGAGATTGAACCGCCGAACTGCAGAAACTGCAGTCAGCTGAAGTAGCCTGCAGTGCTGCATTTAACCATTGCGCCACCCTCGGCTCTTTTTATGAACACCCCCCCCCCCCCGCAAATTTCATCACCCAACTGTCTTCATTGACACCAATCATTTTTGGGAGGTGCTACTTTATTACGTGGAAATGAACTCAGTGATTTTCTTTTTAAGCTCAAAATTAGTTTGATTTTATAACTTCTCTTTTTTTCGAAGTTAGAATGGCAATCCTATTATGGAGAAAAGTTCTGTTCATTTCCGAAAGCAAAAGTCAGAGCAAATGTTGAGCTTCTCCATGGGTTAAAAAAATAATAATTCAAAGAAGTGTAGTGATATTACAAGAGACATATTGCAAGAGAAATCAAGAAAAGGTTTCAAAAGGTTTTAAACTTATTTTCCAAAAAAAATCATAGCATCAGTGAGTGTCTTATGAAGGGCAGGAGGATAAGCTATCCCACATATCATGTTGTTAATACACCATTGATGCAAATGACATCCTGTATGATGCAACTTGTGGAAATGATATCATTTATATTATTTGAGTGATTATATCATGTCATCTTTGAAGTCACTGTAGTTTTCACCAATATTCATGATATGACAAATGCTGCTTTTAATGAAGCAGTTAAGTCAGAACATGACTTACCCCAAACAGAAGGAGAGGAGGGGAGGGGAGGGGAGGAGAGGAGAGAAGAGACAGAAGAGAAGAGAAGCTGCTAAATATAAGGTTGCACCTGGTGTCAATTTTTACACATTGCTCCAATTTAAATGCTGTACATTTTGTTTCAAAATCCATATTGAGCTAATTATACCATACAGTAGTGGTGACAGCCATTTTCAGTTGTAGACAAATACAATTCTGGAAATGAAAATGTGTGTTTTGCTCTGTCCAATTGTTCACATTCTCACTCCAATATATAACATGCCTTGAGCATTGCACATGTCATTTAATTTGTCAGACATTTGCGATAACTAATAGTAGGGAAGTTTAAACTGTGTTGTGTTTGGTGCTCTCTGAGCTTGGTTGTTTCTTGCAGACATTTCGTTACCCAACTGGGTAACATCATCAGTATCAGAAGATAATGGACTTGTTCTCTGTTTATATACTCTGGCAAGCCACCCCTTCTAGCACTGATGATGTTATCTAGTTGGGTAATGAAATATCTGCAAGAAAAACAGGTAAGCTCAGAAAACACCAACAACAACAAAAAGAGCGAGGTGGTGCAGTGGTTAAATGCAGCACTGCAGGCTACTTCAACTGACTGCAGTTCTGCAGTTCGGCTGTTCAAATTCTCACCGGCTCACGTTGACTCAGCCTTCCATCCTTCCGAGGTGGGTAAAATGAGGGACCCGGATTGTTGTTGGGGGCAATATGCTGACTCTGTAAACCGCTTAGAGAGGGCTGAAAGCCCTATGAAGCGGTATATAAGTCTAACTGCTATTGCTATTGCTATTGCTAACTCCACATTTGCGATATTTGACCTGGGCAATATTTCAGGCATACAAGAAGCTCACCAATGGCCATTCCAAAGACTGAAGAATGCAATTGCAATTATGTCTTGCATTCTTCATTTTGGTTAGGAAACTTCCCTAACAGATTTCAGTCTAAGGAGATCTTAAAAACCATGTTCTAAAGCCAACTTCTACATTAAATCTCTTGTGTTCCCAAGATGCGGGAAGGAGTTATGTTTGATTACTGTTGCTAGCAAGCCCTAATAGTAACTATAGCAACAAGCTGGATAGGGAACAAAGTTGTAGGAAACCTATGCATTTCATTCCAATGAGTTCTGCACTTTTAGGAGCAAATGCCATTCCTCTTTCCTAAAATACAGATAGAAGAAGAACAAGGGGAAGAATGTATGATAAAATGGGCTAAAAAAAATGGATTATAATATATAAAGGGACCAAAGGAAAAAATATGTGGATGAGAGGAGCGAGATTTGCATTATGTTCTAACCTGAAAAAAAATTTTTTTTAAGATGATGTATCATTGGTCTTTGTCTGCAGATAAACTATCTACAGGGCGGGGCATAACCTTTTCCTAGGGGTCACAGCAAGATCGACAGCAGTTTACAACTTCCGCGACACCTCATTTTAAAGCCCATAAAAAACTGAATTGAATGAGCTATTAAATGTTAAATTTGCTTTAAGAATGGCTGGAAAATTCGATTCGGAAGAACAAAGGATCATTGACAGAATAAAATGCATTGCCTTTCGAGAGGCTCGCGATGCTGGAGCGACGTTTATCAATCGAAAATGGATTGCAAACAATTGAAACGTCATCCGGATTGGGTTACTGATAATTGGAACAAAACAGCCCAAGAATGTTTCACAAAATTTGGAGAAGGGCGTCCTCTGCAACTGTCCCAAGAAAGCAAAGCCATCATTGCAACTGGCAGTCGCAAACAACGAAAGGAAACCGAAAAGTGGCCCAAGAAATCCTTCAAATTTGTGGAAAACGAGTTGATCAAAGGACAATCGGCCGATATCGAGAACGAGAAGGTTTGAAGCCATTCCACGTCATTTGCAAACCATTGAAAACTCAAACACACGTTCAAGATCGGCTTTGGTTGTGCGATTGGTTGTCTGAATGGACCGAGGAAGATTTTCTTCATTTGGCGCCATCTGACGAATTCTTCGTTTATGCCATTCGAAAACCGAATTTCCAGAACGATCGAATTTGGGCTAAAGACGTCGACGACATCGCCAAACATGAACGATATCGACAAATCGTTCGCAATCCGACTTGCATCGGGATTTTCGTCATTTTCACAGCCAAGAAACTGCATTGGGTTTTGAAGGATAAAGGGGAATCCTGGGATGGCAGTTATTTCCGTGAGAAAATTTTATTGGAGAATGTCATTCCATTTCTCAGTGATCCAGACAATGTCTTGGTGGTTGGTGAGGCTGTCTTTCTTCATGACAAAGCTCCTTGCATGCGTGCAAATGCGACTCAGCAATTGTTAAAGGAAAACAATGTCGAATTTTGGGGCAATGACGTCTGGCCGGGAAATTCGCCAGATCTCAATCCGGCAGAGAACATTGGGGCCATAATTAAGGATGAAGTGGAAGCTCTGATGATTCAGGAGCAAGGTCAAAATCGATATTCGGTTGAAACTTTGAGAATGAATTTGGAAACTGTGTTGAAAAAATCTGGAAAATCGAACGGAACTGTTTGAAGATTTGTTGTGTTCTTATCCACCCTCGTTTGAATGCTGTTCGAAGGGCTAATGGTGGTCATACTGACTATTAAATCGTGTCAATAAACTCAGTTTTTGATGGGCTTTCGAATGGTGTATGAATTATTTGTGTTGTTATTACAAGTGTTGCTGTGACCCCCTAGGAAAAGGTTATGCCCCGCCCTGTACAAGGCATAGAATAGGTTGCATTTTTGCTGAAAATAGGAACCACATGAAGAGATGCTTTATCAGGGGATTGGGGGGGGGGGGGGGGGAGAGATGAAAAAAGTCAAATGTTTTGGATACAAATACATGCATAAATTTGGAAGATTTTAAAGGTCAAAATACAATGGAAACCAGAGGTGGGTTCCTGCCAGTTCTAACCTCTTCTATAGAAGAGCTTCCACAAATCTACAGTGCCCTTTAGAACCGGTTCCAGCTCCCTCCCTCCCCGCCTGTCCGCACAGCATCAAGATGAAGAGCGAGAGGAGGATTTCTGGGGGTTGAAGTCCACAAGTCTTAAAGCTGTCAAGTTTGAACACCCCTGGGTTTTTTTTCCTAAAGGGCTAGGGGTGCAAGGGACTTGTAACTTGACAGCTTTAAGACTTGCATGCTTCAAATGCCAGAGTTTCTGAGCCAACATTTTGGTTGCTAAGCAAGAGCATTGTTAAGTGAGTTTCACCACATTTTACAAGTTGGCCACGCCCATCCAGTCACATGGCAGGCAAGTCACTCCCACCTGGTCACATGGCAGGCAAGTCACTCCCACAAAGCAGGCCACACTTACAGAAGAAGTTCTAAATTTTTTGAAACCCACCACTGATGGAAACCATAATCTTTTCTTTGATGGCTAATAGCCCAACATCTAGAAGAAGAAAAACCTGCATGGAACTTTGTTTTGTATATATGACAACTTCAGTGAAACTGTTACATGCTCAAAAGTAGAAAGGTTTGACTCTACCTACAGATAAAAGGTTGGTAAAGATAATAGAATTTGCAGAGATGGCTGAATCTTTGATAAGAGGAGAAAAAACCCTCAATATCAATATTCATGGTTGAATGGAATATCCCTTAATGCATGAAACAGAAAAATATGCTCTTATGAAGGAAAAAACAGGTAGAAACCACATGAGAGAGAGAGAGAGAGAGAGAGAGAGAGAGAGAGAGAGACAGAGACAGAGACAGAGACAGAGACAGAGACAGAGACAGAGACGGGTTCCTACCAGTTCGCACCTATTCAGTAGAACCGGTTCGTCAAATCTACGGAACCGGTTAGAAGAGGTTCCACCAGTGGACCCGGAAAGCAGGCCACACCTACAGAAAAGGTTCCAAAAATTTTTGAAACCCACCACTGGTCCTTGGATATGATTATTCTACACTATCATGCTCATTTTTATAAAACTCAGTGCCTCTGTGAAAGGTAGGATGACTACTGCGTTTGTGGTGCAATCAGAACATTGCGTGTGTTGAAGTTGTTTTAACGCAAACCAAAGATGCCTTTTAAAAAACAAATTTACATCATATTCTTATGCATGTCAGTGCTGTGTGTCAGGTAATTTAAGGTGGTTCTGACAAGTGTCGTCGGCATCTTCATATCCGGTCACATGGGTGGCAAGCACTCCCATCCGGTCACATGGGTGGCAAGCCACTCCCATCGGGTCATATGGGCGGCAAGCCACTCCCACAAAGGAGGCCACACCCACAGAGTAGGTTCGAACAATTTTTGAAACCCACCACTGGTGTGTTTTTGTGTGTAAAGATAGAGTAAGGGGGAATTTTGTAAATATATAGACTGCAAGCAAATTGGAGTAGTGTGGTGGCCTAGAGGTGGAGATCTTGCCTAACATTCAGGAGGCTGTGAGTTCAACCCTAGGTAGAGGCAGATATTTCTCTCTGTGGGCACAATGGGAATATATCTACTGAACAAAACTCTGCATTGGCAAAAGGAAGAACATCCGGCCACTAAACACTCTGCTATCTCCATTCAGTAGCCCATACTCCGCCCCACAAAGAAGTATGGAGTCATTAAAAGGAGATGATGACGATGATGATGATGATGATGATGATGATAGACTGCAAGAAAATTGGAAGCTTCTATTTATTCTTTTTTTATTTTATATCTATTTTTTCTTTCTTTAAAAAGTGGCCCCCATCAACAACTAATCGATAATTAAGAATGTAAGGGGATTAGGTTATTGGGGGAAAAAATCATCGCAATTGAATATATGTTGTACAATGAAAGCGAGGTATTAGTTATATTAGATGTAAAATCTGTGATTGTATATGTAATTGAGAATATGGATGCAAAAACACTTGTAACCAAACAACATGCTGCATGTAATGGAAGAGAATTTTTTTATGTTTTTTTTTTTTATGTTTAAAAATAAAAGAAAAAAAAATTGGAAAAACAACAACTAATCGCAACCGATGTTCAGCTTTTGAGTCAAGAATGGGATGCTTCAGTTTGATCCGGCAAAGAGCGAAAGTTTGGGTTTTGTCTTCTCTGACCAGCAAAGGGAAATGGGTTCTGGTTACTTATGAATGAAGGCAAATATACATATCCCAGCCACAGCAGTTTGGGGGGGGGGGGGGAGGCTGATATAAACAAATTCCATATGAACTGAAACTGTTTGTCAGCCTCTGCTTCGCTGCTGCTTTTCGGCTGCCATTGAAACGGGGAGGGGAGGCATGGCATTTGTGAGGGGAATCAGTATGTACTGGAGGATTGTTATTAGGCGCTGTCCTGACCATCTATCCGCGCATGTGGAAGAAGGGAGTTTCCCGCCAAGGCTAATTGTCCAGCATTCCAGCATGATGATGTTTTTTGAAGACATCTCCCACCTGACGGTTGGGTGAATTATTATTGGACTATGAAATGGGGTGCCAAGGGGAGGGGATTGAATTATACATGATATATATTGCTTTCACGCCAATTTACTCAGACTCAGCTTTGCTTTTCTACTCATCATTTGTAATTAGTAAAAGTACACTTAATTCTAAAGTATGGAGTTGAGTGGTTTCTTTCTTGATTATTAAATGAAGGAGCACCTGACACTGTGCCCTTGTGGACAAGGGGGCATTGGAACTATAGCTCAGGCCCTACTGCACGGCATCCTCTGTAACCATGATGGCAAACCTATGGCATGTGTGCCACAAGTGGCACATGGAGCCATTTTTGGTGGCCCACCAGCCATCAGCTGAGGCATGCGTTTGTGCACCGGCCAGCTGATTTTTCACATTTCCGGGGGGCCAGGGGAGGCCATTTTCACCCTCCTCAGGCTTTAGGAAGGCGGGGGGATCGTGCGCACAGGTGCAGATGGGTGGGGAGATTGAGTGGTTACACACATGTGTGTGATAGCACATGTGCACCCAATTTTGGCATGCTGTAAGAAAAAGACTCACCATCACTGCTCTATAAGGACTCACGGACTCAATTTACAACACGTTACCTAATAAAATATCTGGGAAATATCTGATCCTTTTTTTTTTTAACATGCAACTTTTGTTATCTGGTCAAATTTTGTTAAGCTATATGTAAAATTAGGCAAACTGCCCACTGATCATCTACCTACCAACTGCAATATATTATTCTGTCTGTCTTTTATTTTTGCTTTTTACTATTATTATTGTTTTTCATCCTCTTGTTTATGGTGCTGGTATTGGGTCATAATAAAAATGGATTGATTATATGTCCCAAGATCATGTTGCAGGATCCAATCTGAGTACATCACAGAGACCAGAGGTTTAGTCTTCCAAGCTTTCAGGCTTGTGCTGGATCCCATCCTCAGGGAACTTCTCTCTTTACAGAATGTGTGCACTGGGATTTTCTATTAGTATTCATGTGGTCCTTGGTTGTGTGTGACTTTTAGTTGTTAATTGGGGTATTAAAGGATGGCTATGAAGTCATTGATTGTTGTTTCCTTGTGTTGTCCTGCCTCTTGGCTTTTAAATTCCTCATCAGCTGGTAGTAAATCAGCATTCCCTGTTGACTGACAAGGGGCCCATTTCCCAGGCTCCAATCATTTCCCTGGCTGTTTTTCTCCCTGCTCGGCCAACAATATTAGAACCTTTGAAATTGAATGTATGTCCTGGTTCATTGCAATGTGTGGCTACCAATGAATTTGGGTCTCTTCGTCTAAATGCTCCCTCCTGTTCTTGCAAACTAGTGGTTAGCTAGTTACTCAGTTCTCAAAGCTGTATGAGTTGCGGGCATCTTGATTATTCCTGCAAGGAACATCAAGAAAATTTGAACTTCTCTTAGAGTGATGAAGAACTGTGGTCCATTAAAATGCATGTTTTGTTTCTGTCCTGCAGATTCAGGTGCTGGTATAACACAAATTATGACACACCGAAAATGATGGCACTGGGATACTTTACGCATCAAGTACAAATTATGTTTAAGCTATGTACTCTGGCTGGCATATTGTAGACACCACTGGCTGTGCTGAAATCTCTTTTCTGGGTTAACCTTGTTATTTCTCAGTGTGGAAGAGAAACATGTCCATTTTCTGAGCAAAAGGGCTAATATTTAGCTGTTTTGAGACTCAGGGTCTACAGAGTAGAAATGTTATTTTGCGGATTTCAGTGGTTATGTGTTTTTCCTTACTGTGCTTGTATTCTATACTTCATCCACTGTTCTTCAGACAAAATATCTGATGATTTTATGGACTGAACATATGGATCTATTGAACACATATGAATTCAATGTATAAATAATCAAAGGAAAGATGAGACCACGTGGGTGGAATGGTTTGGCTATTTATTTTTGTTGCCACATTTTTCTTGACGGTATTTAGGAATGTGTTAATAAAATTGATGTACATAAACACCTTCCTCTATACGCGGATCCGGCTGTCCAATGTATGTTCTTTCAGATGTCCTCCTAAAAGCTTGACTAATTAGCATTTCTTTAAACACATCCTACTAATTCAATAGAGTGAAGGCTAGTTAAAGCTATTATATATTGGCTCAAGCTCGGCAAAGCAAGGAAACAGGTTATGACAAGGTTTTCAATTAACAGTTTATTTACTATTACATGAACAAATTGGGCATTTACTGATTTTTTTATATTTTAAATGCTGCCTTCCCTGATATCTTTCTGTGGTTTGATATTTCTCACTCATTTAATGCAATTCATTCATTGTTGCTTACTTTAAAAGGGGATTTATGATGTATGGATGACAGGATTTTTTTTTTTTATAAATATCTTTTAACAGTGACGTGTGGTGAGCTTTATGGCTGGTGAGGCAGCAATTTTTTTAGACTTGTGGACTTCAACTCCCAGAATTCCACAGCCAGGTATGCTCAGTTCCGATTTAAAGCAACAGCATTTTTCCCCCTTGCAAAATAAGTTTTCCCATTCTTTTTCTTCTCCCTTCCCCTCCTTCCTCCCTCTCTCCCTCCCTCCCCCCTCTCTCAAACAGACACACACAGAGAGAGAAGTTGGATCCCTCTCTCACTCACTCACTCTCAAAGAAACACAAACACAGAAGTTGGATTGGATATATTTTCCAATGGCTTGAAAGCAGCTCCTCTGCCATACCCCCCCCCCTTCCCCTGCTGCCTTCCGATCGGAGACTTTGATTGCAGGTGAAGCCACGTTGCCTTTTCAAACTTGTAATCAGTGAAGCTGATCTTATATACTTTTATCTAGCTGTGTGTGTGTGTGTGTGTGTGTGTGTGTGTGTTTGAAAAGGAAATGTGGCTCTGCAACATTTGCCTTTGAATTCCTCCCCCCTCCCCCACACACGCATCTTTTCCAGCTGTTTCAGAGAGGATTTCAACTCTGCTTTTGCTTGCCCTCATGAAAAGAAAAAAAATGTAAAAAGAGAAAGGCCAGAGCTCTGAGTCAGACTGAGCTAGTTGCTCCCAGAGAACTCTAAAAAGCCTCTAAAAATGCCCTCTACAGGAAGTGAGAGAACACGTGCCTCCTTTACATAAGGAATTTTTTGCCTTTTAACCCTTGCTTAACTCTGCTCAAGTGATCATAAAGCTGGAGTAAAGGAGGCCCCCTAGTTCTCTCGCCTCCCACTGCAGTTAAGCACTAAGCAGAGTCATCCACTGTGACTCTGTCAGCAACTACCTTACTACCTACACATACATGTGAATCCAATAGAAGACACATTGAAACCAAGTAGCTGCAACTCTAAAACCACACCAGCTGCTATGGGAACAAAAAGTTTTTAAATGCATTTAAAAGTCAAGGCATTCATTGATTACACTATCTGGAAGATTTTTTTAAAAAATGATAATGGGGTAGGTTGAGAGTTGGTACTCTCCATGCCAACGAAATGTTTCTGAAAGAACTACTCCTTATTGAACACAAATTGTGTAGTGGAGGTTAACACACAACCTCTGAAGAAGCTTTCAGAACACAAGTGGATGCTGTTAGAAACTGGGTTCCTTCAAGACTGTGGCTGGTCTTAATAACCACAACACTTTGAATTGCGATCACCAGTGAATTACAGAAGGTATTAAGAGTTGTTAACCTTATCTTGCAAAGCTTCTCTGGTAATATTGTATTATAAACTAGGGCATACATAACCTTTGCTAGACCAATTCTCGAATACAGCTCGCCTGCCTGGAAATCTCCACTGTATATCGGACATTAACACAATTGAGCGAGTCCAGAGGTATTTCACAAGATGAGTCCTCCACTCCTTTGCTCACAACAGAATACCTTATGCTACCAGGCTTGAAATACACGAATACTTGAAGTACATAAAATTATATCCTATAACAGCCCACCTGTCAATGACTACTTCAGCTTCAACTGCAGTAATACAGAAGTACACAATAGATACAAATTCAAGGTAGACCGCCCCAAACTTGATTGCAGAAAATACGACTTCGGCAACACAGTGGTCAATGCGTAGAATGCTCTACCTGACTCTGCTGTTATGTCCTCAAACCCCCATAACTTTAACCTTAAACTATCTACTGTTGACCTCACCCCATTCCTAAGAGAGGGGTGTGCATAAGCGCACCAGAGTGCCTAACGTCCCTGTCCTACTGTCCCCATTTATTTGTACCCATTTCCTGTGTTCTTATTCATGTTTATCCTTATTTTTGTTATCTTGCACATGAGTGGCAAACTAAATAAATAAATTTATTTTAGATAGATAGATAAATAAATAAATAAATAAATAAATAAATAAATAAATAAATAAATAAATAAATAAATAAATAAATAAATACAGAATAACAGAGTTGGCAAGGACTTTGGAGGTCTTTTAGTCCAACCTCCTGCTCAAGCAGGAGAACCTATATTGAGAGCTCATGCAAGATTGCATGAAACATTGAAGATACATTCACAATCACAGTTCTGGTCAAGCTTTGTGCTGACAATATATTTCACTAACTCCATATTGGAGAGAAGCCCTAACACAGTATGTTTCAGAACTACTTCAGAAGACTCTGGAACCAGATGATGTAGATATCCAACAATTGGAGGTTTACTAGTGGTGGGTTTCAAAAATTGTTCGAACCTACTCTATGGGTGTGGCCTCCTTTGTGGGAGTGCTTTGCCGCCCATGTGACCCGATGGGAGTGGCTTGCAACCCATGTGACCAGATATGAAGAGGCTGATGACACTTGTCAGAACCACCTTAAATTACCTCACACACAGCACTGGCATGCATAAGAATATGATGTAAACTTGTTTTTTAAAGGGCATCTTTGGTTTGCGTTAAAACAACTTCAACACACACAATGTTCTGATTGCACCACAAACGCAGTAGTCATCCTTACCTTTCACAGAGGCACTGAGTTTTATAAATAGGAGCATGATAGTGTAGAATAATCATATCCAAGGACCAGTGGTGGGTTTCAAAAAAATTTTGGAACCTCTTCTGTAGGTGTGGCCTGCTTTCCGTGTCCACTGGTGGAACCTCTTCTAATCAGTTCGGTAGATTTGACGAACCGGTTCTATCGAACCGGTGCAAACCGATAGGAACCCACCTCTGAGGTTTACCTATCTACTTGGTGCTGCTTAAGTTATCATGCTCGGTTAGCAATGTGTCTGATGCTCAGTTAGCAATGTTTGATGAAGAAAACTGGGCAGCCATGAGCTCTGTGACATACAAGCCAACCCAATTTGGGATATTGCATAATATCACTATTGACCATCTGGTGTGTCTGTTAAGACACCAGCTTTAGTGGGCTGATTCTTGCCATATTGGAACTGGAGACAGGGTGCAATATGTTTAACCATAGTTTTCAAATTAGAAGAAGGTTGTTGTTGTTTTTTTGCCCAGTAGTCTTAAAAAAAAAGAAACTGCTGTGATTGACAGTACCAGACTATTCATGGTATATGTAAACTTGTTTTCTTTCAGATCAACCTGAAAGGAAGACATATGATCCAACAGTAGAGTTCATCATATGTTCATTTTCAAGGTACAGCCCTGACCTTTTTCCTTCTTGGAAAGATCTCAAAAACACGACCAACTCAAGAAAAATGTATTTGTTAAAGAGTAGCAACAGAGCAATGGTTTTCTCCAGAGCCAGATTTTAAGAAACTCAAGGGATTTTTTTAAATGCCAATTTAAATTAATAATATGTAGTGTACCGTAACTGTTTACTGCAACCCAATTCCATCAGTTTGTTATAGTACAGAGCTATAAAAAATGTTATTTAATCATGTCTGTTCAGTTTTATAACATGAGTTTCCTTTTGAGATTTCTTTAAAAAGGGGGAATGGAGGTAGGTGAAATTCTCTTCTCACTTAAAGGCAGCTACACTAGAATGGAAATGTCCTACATTTCATTGTGCAATTAGCTCTACACACACACACACACACACACACACACACTTACACTTACTTTCAGGATTCCAAGTAACATACCCATATCAAACCAAACTCTGAGGCAGGCAATTTCCTCAAAGAATAGGTTTATTGCAAAGGTGGGTTCCTACCAGTTCACACCAGTTCGGTAGAACTGGTTCGTCAAATCTACTGAACTGGTTAGAAGAAGTTCCACCAGAAAGCAGGCCACACCTACAGAAGAGGCTCCAAAAAATTTTGAAACCCACCACTGACACACACACAGACTCACACAGAGAGAGAAAGAGAAAGAGAAAGAGAAAGAAAGGAAGAAAGAAAGAAAGAAAAAAAAGAAAAAAGAAAGAAAAAGTGAGAGATGAAAGAAAAAAAGGAAAAAGGGACAGAGAGACAAAAGGAAGGAGAGAGAGAGAGAGAGAGAGAGAGAGAGAGAGAGAACACATGGCCGGCAAGCCACTCCCACAGAGTAGGTTTGAAATTTTTTAAAAACCCACCACTGGTTTATTGAATATGTCATATTGGCACAGGCTGGTGAAAACTGATTCTGATTCTTCCCGTAGTTTCCACCTAGTTAAAAGTAAAAGTTTGTCACTTTCTCAAAACAATCAGTCACATGGTCCAGCCAGGATGCTGTCCAGTTGCTAGGTGACTTCAACCACCTCCTTCCGAGAACTTACAGGAATGTTTTTGGTTCCCAAGAGAAAGAGGATATTTTGGAAATTAGAATTTTTTATGATTGTTTTTTTTTAGCTTGAGATTGAAGCTGTGAGGGTTTGAGGCTGTAACAGGGTTTGAGTTGGGTAGAGCATTCCAGGCGTTGACCCCTCTGTTGCTAAAGTCATATTTTCTGCAATCAAGTTTGAAGTGGTTTACCTTGAGTTTGTATCGATTGTTTGCCCGTGTATTATTATGGTTGAAGCTGAAGAAGTCGACGGGAAAGATGTTGTAGCAGACAATGTTGTGTACTATGTTTAGATTGGACCGCAGACAGAGCAATTCCAGATTGTCCAAGCCCAAAATTTCAAGCCTGGTGGCATAGGGAATTCTATTGTGAGTTGAGGAGTGGAGGACTCTTCTTGTGAAATACCTCTGAACCAGCTCAATCATGTTAATGTCCGATATACAGTGTGGATTCCAGGAGGATGAGCTGAATTGGTCTGGCAAAGTTATAAAAAAGGGAGATTTTTTTCCCCCACTGGGGACTGTTTCATTGTTGCAAGAATGCAAGGCAGATTTCAATATGGATTTAATTTATTGAAAGGTGTTAAGACATGAGTGTGACAGTGAAATCCATCTAATGGCGCAAAGAGCACATCGTTCTATATCAGCAAATGTTCAGAGCTCTCTTCTGAATTCTTTGCGGCTGCACAATCTTAAACTGGAATGAAGCTGTGGATCTCAATTTACTTCTCACGGGCTGCAAAAATGTTTTGGGATGGGAGAGAAAGAGAGAGAGGGCTAGAGAGAGGGGGAGAGAGAGAGATAGAAGTCTATCCTCCACAGTCTTTTCTACTCAATGTTTTTCATTCACTGTCTACAATCTTTCCCTCCTTCTCTCTCTCAAATCTTCCCCTCTCCCCTAGAGCATCTTCAGGGGGAAAAAATCCTTAGAATCTCTTACAACGGCTCCTTAGGACTATTAAATGTTGTGCTTCAGGCATCCCGCAGACAGGGAGCAACTTAAAGCGTCTCCTATATTCCATTGCGGCCATTCCGCTCTGTATAGTAATTGTGGTTTAACCTGTAAGGTCACATTTCATAAGAAGTATAACAGCTATCACACCTAATGTCCACTAAGCACCTCTCCCATACATACATAATGCCTCGGAAAACATAAGCAAACTCATCACATTCTAGTTTTAGAAGGAAACCGAGTATTCCAAGTGTAATGTTCCCAGCAGTAAATGGCCCAGCAATTTCTACTCCAAATTTTACAAAATCAACAGATGATTGTTTCTCCGAATAAGCCTGACTAAAGAACTAACAGAAAACAGTGCCAAATAAAGTACTGAATCTTGATCTATCTGTATGATATGATTTTTTTTTAAAAAAAGGGCTGGAATGAGATGGATCTAAACATCAATTTTCAGTACTCAGAAAGCCATTGAAGCAAGAGCTTCAGTGTGCACATTATAGAGAAGTGACTCTTCACAATTGTGAAACTTGACTTCTGCTGATCACAACTAGGCTGTTGTCTCCGCGCGTGATAAAAGGGGATTGCTCTTACTTCCACCTTAATTTCAAGATGTTTCTTCCACCTTCCCAAGCCAGCCAAAAGCCCTAGGACCGTGATGGCAAAGCCATGGCATGTGTGCCTGAAGTGGCACATGGAGCCATGTTGCCTGGCACACGTGTGTCCTCATCTATTCCTCTTCTGGGTTTCTGGCGTGCATGAGCACGCGACGATTAGCTGGCCTTCATGCATGTGGAAATGCCAGAAAGTGGAAGAGTTGGTCTTCTGTTTTCTGGTGTGAGCATGCACGCCGGCTAGCTGATCATCGTATGTGCATGTGTGCCAGTAAGCGGAAGACTAGCTGGCTGGCATGCATGCATGCCACCAGAAACCGAAAGCTCATTTTCTGGCATGCGCATGCTCCCTGGGCAGCTCCTCTTCCAGGTTGCAGCATGTGGTGCTGAAAAGATTCGCCTTCACCACCCTAGGATTTCCACCATGTCCTCTATTTGACCACTAACTAGGTCCAACCCTAGCTAGCTTTGAAGAAAGCCAAGAGACTTTTCTCAGAATCTTTGTTTCATCTCATCTTGTCTTCTGCATTATGAGTGATGATTCGATGGAGCAAGTCTTCTCTCCCTAGGATACCAACTCTCTGAAATTATTCTTATAAACATTTCTTCCTGTTCCTTTGTTTAAACCATACTCCTACTGTTAATAATGAAGACTCTGTTTCCTTCCTTGTTGAAAACACTCTCCCTGCTTAGATGTTGAACATCTCTCTGTTGTTATGTTTTGTAGATGACTTTTACATCTTTAAATAATTATGTGTTTGATTATTTAACTGCCCTAATATTTCATAACACCTTGGTGGGGCTTTAATGTAGAACGTAAGAGGGATATTTTCACACAAACAAAGAGATAAGGCAGTTATGTCTACATTAAGCTAACTTCACAATCACTTCAACCACATCTTAACAAATCACAGTTCCCTCCTGCGTCTCCCTACTTCAGAACTTCATATTTGCTTCCAGGAATGCTCATATCATCCCTACAAGAGGAATATCGTTTTGATTTTTAATAACCCCTAGAGCTGTAATCTTATAGAATATGTTATAGGCCCATGATACGAACCTATGGCAGAGGCGCCACAGGTGGCAAGTGGAGTCATTTCTTAGGGCATGTGAGGCATTGCCCTGTCAGCTCCAGTGCACATGTGTGCACTGGCCAGCTGATTTTGGCCTTCATTTTCGGCTGTTTTTCACCTTCAGGAGGCTTCAGCCTCCAGAGGAAGAAAAACAATCCAACGCGCAAAACCGGAATTTCAGGAATGGATTTCTGGTTTGCATGTTGAGCTGTTTTTCTCCCTTTGGAGGCTTCATGGAAGCCTCTTGAAGCCTCCAGAGAGCAAAAAATGCCCCTATGGACAATCCAGAAGTTCAGGAATGGTCCTCCGGATTGCCCATAGGGCTGTTTTTTTCCCTCCAGAGGCTTCAGGAGTCTTCCCTGAAGCCTCCGGAGAGAGAAAAATGGCTAAACCATGCCATTGTGCACCAAATGTGGGGGGAGGGCAGGTGGTCACGTGCGCATGTGTGTGGGGAGGGTGCATAGAATTATGGGTGTGGGCACACATGTGCAGGACACACACACACCCGCTCCCCCCGCTTTTGGCACATGATGGCAAAAAGGGTTGTCATCACTGTTATAGGCGATCTTGTGAGACCAGTTCAAGTAAAACTCATTTTTAATTTACTCATTCGCCCTGAAGGATTTTATAATGTGCTCTAACTTCCGTATGGTGGGTTTTATATTTTGGCACCAAGAAAGAAAGATTGAGGGCCAGAGCTCTCACGAAGCTTGGCAAAATGAAGAAGCCTCAACAGATGGACACCTCAGGTAGCAGACTGAAATCAACATGGCTGATTAATGCGCAAGTGTGCAGCCGCGCTCAAGATCAACGTCAGGCCTTCAACATCTACTCTGTGGTAACTTGTCAGGGAGAAGAATGTTAATCTACAGAGTTAATTTGCAGATTTTTGCAAGAAGACCTCTTTGAAAGAAACTTTGTAAAGGTTGATTCACCATGTGCTACTTCCTTTCTTTGTCTTTTCAGCCAAAGAAGCACCATCCAACCAATCTACTTAAAAAGAGCCCAGCCTGAATAATTATATACACCAATTGTTCTCCATCTGTTACTAGCTTGATCTACGTACAAATGCAATTTTGTTGTACCAGAAAAGCAAATAGCAGATATTCAGCTGTTCAGTTTTTTTCCAACTTGCTCTGCTAGTGGAATTTGTGCTATTATGGTTCTACCTGTAGATGAAAAACTGATCGACACTCAAATAAGGGTTTATAAGTCATTTCTAAGTCTGTTCCTGTTGGTGGTCTGCTTTAGGAAAGATAATTTCAGGATACATTATTAGTACTAGTACTAGTAAGTTATTGATATTAACGTTATTGGCACTAGCACATTGGAAGTGCTAGTAGTAATTGTAGGAGTAATTCTACTGAACTGTTAATGTTACTAATTACTGTTACTTATGCTAGTAGAACTAGAAGTAATAATTGGAATTCCTTAGTGCTTGGTCTCTCTTCTCTCTTCTCTCTTCTCTCTTCTCTCTTTCTGTGTGTTTCTCTCTGTCTCTCTCTTATTTCTCTCTGTGTGTTTCTCTCACTGTATGTCTTTCTCTGTTTATCTCTTTCAGTGTCTCACTTTCTCTCTCTCTCTCTTTCTGTTTCTCTCTCTCTCTCTCTTTCTGTGTGTTTCTCTCTCTCTCTCTCTCTTATTTCTCTCTATGTGTTTCTCTCACTGTATGTCTCTGTTTATCTCTTTCAGTCTCTCTCTCTCTCTCTTTCTGTTTCTCTCTCTCTTTCTCTCTGTGTGTGTTTCCCTCCCCCCCCCCCCCCGGTCTCTTTCTCTCTCTCTGTCATTTTGGCATAAGATTACTAGACAGGCTCCACTGCCAACATTTTGAGGCATTGCTGTAAGTCTCTGTATCCCTCCACCACATAAATTCTATACCCATATTTGGTTCCCCATGATATTTAGGACATCTGAAACAACATATTGATAAACAGTAGAATTTATCATCTAAGCTGCCATTTCAGGGGAAATAAAGTGAAGATTGTTTTGCTGTATTTCCTTATAGCTGGGTGACATATGGTTTCCCATTGTTGTCTTACATTACACTTCCTGGTTTTTACACTCTTCTTGAAATATAGTCACTATGCCATCTTGCCACCATCTCCCCAGGGTATGAATGCCTTACATTTCACAAACAAGATTCATGATCATGTCAAGTGTTTATGGTGACTTGGTAAGACCACACTTGAAATATTGCATCCAGTTTTGGTCACTACAATTAAAAAAAAAGATGTTGAGACTCTAGAAAGAGTGCAGAGAAGAGCAACAAAGATGATTAGGGGACTGGAGGCTAAAACATATAAAGAACAGTTGCAGAAACTGGCCATGGCTAGTCTAGTGAAGAGAAGGAGCCGAGGTGGCGCAGTGGTTAGGGTGCAGTACTGCAGGTCACTTCAGCTGACTGTTATCTGCAGTTCAGCGGTTCTAATCTCACCAGCTCAAGGTTGACTCAGCCTTCCATCCTTCTGAGGTGGGGAAAATGAGGACCCAGATTGTGGGGGCGATATGCTGATTCTGTAAACCGCTTAGAGAGGGCTGAAAGTGGTATATAAGTCTAACTGCTATTGCTATTGCTAAGGACAAGGGCAGACATAATAGCAATGTTCCAATATTTGAAGGGCTGCTACAGAGAGGAGAGGGTCAAGCTATTTTCCCAAGAACCTGAAGGACGGATAAGGAATAATGGATGGAAACTGAACAAGGAGAGATTCAACCTAGAATTATGGAGGAAGTTTCTGACAGTGGGAACAATCAACCAATGGAATAGAAGTTGTGGAGGCTTCATCACTGGAGGCTTTCAAGAACAGATTGGGCAACTATTTGTCTGAAATGGTATAGGGCTTCCTGCTTAAGCAGGGGGTTGGACCAGAAGACCTCCAATGTCCCTTCCAACTCTGTTATTCTGTTCTGTTCTTATCAAAAGTTTATTGTAATGAGAACTAGGTCAGTTAGAAAATCTTGAAAGCTGAATGTAAGCTCTTTTATCAGTAAGTACATTAAGGCAAAGACTTTGATCTTCTTTCTAATTGTATTTCATGAGGAAGATGCTAATCATCTATTTGATACTAGAAGCTTTCATCACACGTTGCTTCCAGTTAGTTGTGGACCAACTTTTCTATCTCCCCGCACAACAACATTAAATTCAAAACAGAAGGGTTTTGTTGTTGTTGTTGTTTGTGGAAAAAAAGCAAACCCAGCTAGGCATCAGTTTTTAACAGATTAACAGAGTTGAAAAGGACCTTGTAGGTCTTCTACTCCAACCCCCAGCCCAAGCAGGAGAACCTATACCATTTCTGACAAATGGCAGTCAAGTCTCTTCTTGAAAGCTTCCAGTGATGAAGCTCCCAGAACTTCTGAAGGCAACTTCTGTTCCCTTGGTTGATTGTTCTCACTGTCAGAAGTTGAGAACAATCCTTATACCTAGGTTGAATCGTTCCTTGATCAGTTTATTATCCATCATTCCTTGTCTGGCCTTCAGGTGCTTTGTAGAATAGCTTGACCCCTTCCTCTCTGTGGTGGCCCCTCAAATATTGGAACACTGCTATCATGTCTTCCCTGGTCCTTCTCTTCACTAGACCAGCCATGCCCAGTTCCTGCAACCGTTCATCATATGTTTTAGCCTCCAGTCCCCTAATCATCCTGATTGCTCTTCTCCGCACTCTTTCTAGAGTCTCAACATCTTTTTCATAGTGCAGTGTCCAAAACTGGATGCAGTATTCTACATGTGGTTTTACTAAGGCTTTATAAAGTGGCATTAGTACCTCACTTGATCTTGATTGTATCCCTCTGTTAATGCAATTTAGGATTGTGTTGGCTTTTTTGGTGCCGCTGCACACTGTTACTTCATTTTTGACTATTTGTCCACTAAGACTCCAAGATCCCTCTCACAGCTATGGCTATTAAAGCTGGTTTCACCCAGTCTATATACGTCATTTTGGTTTTTCTTGCCTAAGTGTAAGACTTTGCTTTTTTTCTACATTGAATTTCATTTGTTTGTTTTAGATGGAAATTCCACATTGGCCAGTTGGAAAAAAATATATTGGCTAGCTGAAGGAGAGAAAGATGAGAACAGTTAGGATCAACATACTGTGGCATGAAAACATTGCCAAGGGTTCGGGGAGCAAAGCTACTGACAATATGGACGAAACCTCTGTTCAAATGCAAACAATGTAATGTCTAAGCCAGAAGCTATTCTAACCGTTTGTGTCCTGGAGTCATTCCCACATAAAGCTCCTATCTTAGATGGCAAGTGGAGGGAAACAAATGTCCGTACTGAGCTTTTAAGTCTGTGGCCAACTCTGGAAAAAGATATATATAGTTATATATACAAATCGAGCATTGGATTTATATTTTACTGACAATGAAATGAAAGATTAGTATAAATCTATTTCAAGCTATTTATCTCTCATCAGCTAGCCGTACCCTTTATGGGATTCGAACCCAGGGTATTTGCATATTAGATAAAGGTAAGGCTCCCCTCGTGCATATGTGTTAGTCACTCCCAACTCTAGGGGGCGGTGCTCATCTCCGTTTCAAAGCCGAAGAGCCAGTGCTGTCCGAAGACCTCTCTGTGGCCATATGGCCAGCATGACTAAATGCCAAAGGCTCACGAAATACTGTTACCTTCCCCAAAAGGTGGTTCCTATTTTTCTATTTGCATTTTTTGCGTGCTTTCGAACTGCTAAAGTGGCAGAAACTGGGGCAAGTAATGGGAGCTCACTCCATTACACGGTGCTTGGGATTTGAACTGCCAAACTGCTGACCTTTCTGATCAACAAGCTCAGTGTCTTAGCCACTGAGCCACCATGCCCCCCTTTGCATATTAGTTAGAAGCATTAAAAAGAAAGGGAACAGCTAGCTGACGAGAGCTAAAGAGTTTGAAATATACTCGTTATAGTCTCAATTAATGTCTTTGTCAGTAAAATATAAATTCAACAAACAAAAAATAGTTTGTCACAAAAGCAACTGCCTGTGAAGGCTCCTGGACTGGGGCTGAAAGGTGAAAGTCG
The DNA here is from genome assembly GCF_009769535.1 of Thamnophis elegans. Lineage (NCBI taxonomy): Eukaryota > Metazoa > Chordata > Lepidosauria > Squamata > Natricidae > Thamnophis > Thamnophis elegans. The sequence goes on along the minus strand of NC_045551.1, from coordinate 61,960,227 downwards.
AAGCAGTTTGCTCCATCCCATATTTGGGTAGACCAGTTTGCCCTGATAGACTGGTCTTGCTGGAAAAACAGATAAATGTAGCATTAAAGCATGAGTAACCTATTGTTCTTTTGTTAACAAATTACCACTGCAAAAACAGTGCAGAGGGGGCACAGCCTCCCAATATTTTTTTTTCATGTTTACCTTAACTATGTTCCAAAGAAGCATGATTCCTTTGCCTTTTATCTGCTCTTGCTGATTTGCAGGCTATTTCATTATCCCTCTCTGTTTATTTTTCTTTCACAGATTAGCTGGGGTGCACCGATATGACCCTTCATTCTGCCACTGATATGCCCATTAAAATAGCTTTAGATCACAGGTGTTACGCCTGAATCCCTGGAGAGCTGCTGTTGTTGCTCAGAATAGGGCAAAAACTAAACAAGGGGTCTGACGTGTGATAAGCAGCATTTCAGCTTTCCGTAGGAAGACTCGGCCAAGGTTTGCTCTCTGGTGGCTGGGTCTTCCTAATCTAAATCTCACCTGTTATTCGAAATGTACTATCAGATCATTCCACTGTAAGAAGATCCAAGTTGTGGCCTGTCACCCACCAGCCCCTTCAGCAATCAAATCAGAGAAGGAGGAGGAGGCGTGGGATTCAGGATCAGCATCGAGGCAATTTGAAAGCTCCAAGGGGGGGGAAGAGCCGAGGTGGCGCAGTGGTTAGGGTGCAGTACTGCAGGCCACTTCAGCTGACTGCAGTTCTGCAGTTCGGCGGTTCAAATCTCACCGGCTCAAAGTTGACTCAGCCTTCCATCCTTCCGAGGTGGGTGAAATGAGGACCCAGACTGTGGGGGCGATATGCTGACTCTGTTAACCGCTTAGAGAGGGCTGAAAGCCCTATGAAGCGGTATATGTCTAACTGCTACTACTACTGCTACTGGTATTCAGCCAGTTCTGACAGGTTCCGGAGAACCGGTAGCGAAAATTTGGAGAGTGAGGAGGGAATGGGGATTTTGTAGTATCCTTCCCCTGCCACACCCATAAAGCCACATCCTTAGAACTGGTAGTAAAAAAAAATGAATCTCACCACTGGGGAAGAGGGAATGGAGCTGGCAGAGAGGGGGGGAGGGAGGCAGGGAGTGGGAAAGGGAGAGTGGAACAGAAGGAGACAGAGGCAGAGCCTGGGCCTTCTGTCAGTCCTCAGATGGCAAGTCAACATCTCCCATGTCTGGAGGTGGCTGATGAGGAAAAAGAGAACATCTGTGTCCAGTGCCTGAACCGCAAATATGCAGAAGGCAGAGGAGAGGAGAGCAGTAGAAATCTATGGGCCGGTTCTTGGGATGGAAGCCACTGCTGCTAGCGAAGTCCCACCCTAGCTCTGGGGATAAAAGGCATGGGGCAGAGATTAATATGCGTGGCAGACAACTATTCATTTTCCTATCAGTCAGCCACTGATAGCCTTCACTTCCGAATCCTGTCTGGAAATTATCAGAATTCTTCTTGGAATCTGCAGCGCCCTCTGAATTTGTGTGTGTGTGTGTGTGTGTGTGTTTGTGTGTGTGTGTCTGCTGCTGGAAGAAAGTGAGTGAGCTCTCCCACATCTACAAATTTGTCTCATGGGAAAACAAGGAAATTCACATTTGATTAAGGTGTGTCACGTCATGTATTGACACATGATGGAAATACATTAAAGTTGGTAATTAAGTGTTCTTATGGAACCATTTTCTTAGGAGTGGTGTGGTGGCAAAGAGGGGAAGCTCTCGCCTCACAATCAGGAGGCTGTGAGTTTGATTCTAGGTAGTGGCAGGTATTTCTCTTTCTGGGCTCACTGAGAATATATCTGTGAACAAAACTCTGCATTGGTGACATAGAGCCGAGGTGGCGCAGTGGTTAGAGTGCAGTACTGCAGGCTGCTTCAGCTGACTGCTATCTGCAGTTCGGCGGTTCAAATCTCACCGGCTCAAGGTTGACTCAGCCTTCCATCCTTCCGAGGTGGGTGAAATGAGGACCCAGACTGTGGGGGCGATATGCTGACTCTGTAAACCGCTTAGAGACGGTTGAAAGCCCTATGAAGCAGTATATAAGTCTAACTGCTATTGCTATTGCTATAGGAAAGGCATCTGGTCATGAAAACACTTTGCTAGCTCCATTCAGTTGCCCAGACTCCACCCTGCAAAGGATTATGGGTTCATTTGATGATGATGATCGTTGCTTACTTTTTGAAAACAGACCAGAGAGATTAAAAACTGCCACCTACTGGGACTAGTAACGGAACCCTAAAACTATTGATTTGGGGGTTTCAAAATTAATAGCACCTGCATCTAATGGAGGTTGTAAAGCCGTAGGGAGCACACCTTTATCTGTATCTCCTCATCAGAAGGAATTGTCAATTTTACCTAGAAAGCATAACAGCTCCTTTTGAATCATACTTACTATTTTTTTTTTAACAAATACCTTCTGCACTAGATAGCATCTGAAATTTAATTATTACATTGGTGTGATGTAGAGTCCTGGTGGAAGTCAAATTATGCAAAACACCACTATTTTAATTCAATTCCAAACCCAGCGTCTGAAGCAAAAAATTTCTCATATCCATCATTCCATTTGCCTTCCTGTTTATTTCAAGAGCAAAGGCTGCTAATTAAATTCACTTTTTTTTCTCTCCCTGGGATGCTTTTTCTATATAACCCATCCAATAGCAGGCAAACTCAATTTGTGACCTCGTTGTCCCTGATTCTCCCGACTAGATGTCTCAGCTGGAATGGAGTTTGCTTAATCTTCCTTGTGTTATCCAGGTTACAAAAATAATAACAATTCGAAGGTAAGTGTAAATAATTGCTGCCCTCCTCTTCTTAACATCCCAACTCAAACAAATGCAGATCAACAGCGGAAGATGAGCGGCATGGTTAAGAAATGAGGGTGTTTTTTTATTTTATTTGCAAGAACAGGCACACTGACTCTGCAGATTTATCTGTAATGGGTGAACGACTCAGAGTTTAAAAGCATTTAGGAGCCACGGTAGCTCAGTGGTGAGAGTGCAGTACTGCAGGCTACTTCTGCTGACTGCCAGCTGACTGCAATTTGGCAGTTCAAATCTCAGCAGGCTCAAGGTTGACTCAGCCTTCCATCCTTCTGATGTGGGTAAAATGAGGACCCGGATTGCTAGGGTGAAAATAGGCTGCTCTGTAAAACCGCTTAGAGAGGGCTGTAAAGCACTGTAAAATGGTATATAAGTCTAAGTGCTATTGCTATTGCTATTTCAAGGAAATGAATGCAGAATGTTTGCTGGAAAATATTGTCTATTTAGTCCAGTGGTGAAATGTGACCAGTTCCAACAGGTTTGCCCAAACCTGTAGTAAAAAAAAAAAAAATGCTACCAGTTCGGACAAACCGGTATTTCCGACAATCAGCTGTGACACACAATTTATATCAGCTAGAATCACCAGATTTCCTGCTTTCTGGCTAATCTAAATGGCCTGGAACAGCAGATTTCCCCCCTCCCCTTGGTGTTGTACTTACTTTTCAGGTGTGCTTGATAGCAGGCTCATCCCGTTTTACGCTCTCTGCATGCCCAGAAGGTCCTTTGCAGTGGTGGGATTCAGCCGGTTCGCACCTATTCGTGAGAACCAGTTGTTAACTTTCTAAGCAGTTTGGAGAACCAGCGGTTGGAAGAAATGTCCTTTTGGTTTTTTCCACTTTACAGGGCTAATCCAGTAAGGAAGGCAGGAAGGAAACAGTCTGGTGTTGTTTCTAGCCTCATCTTTATTGCCCTGTTTACAGAAACTGTCTCTCCAGTTAACCCTTATTACATTGTAACACCTAAGGCGAAGCAGCGTCCATTGGTATGAGTGACGTTGAGTTGGCCACACCCACATGGTTACATGACCACCAAGCCCCACCTATGCAGCTGGCCATTAGGGCAGAGAACCGGTTGTTAAATTATTTGAATCCCACCACCTTTAATCTGGGTTGGTCACCAGGACAAGAGATTTTGTCTTCCGACTTTTGGACTCATGCTGGAGCCCCTTCTTTGGGGCCTTCTCTGTAGATACTTTGATAGAAAGAAATTCCCTGAGGATGGGCTCCAGCATGAGACCAAATGCTCAGGAGACAAAATCTCTGATCCTTGGTGACCAACCCACATTGGATCCTGCAAGAAGGTATTATATGAACCCTCTGATATCATGGTATATTCTACCCAAGGTACTAGTATATTTCAAGTTTTAAAAGTTGCAAGAACTATTTGGAAGATGTTTGAACACATGCTAAATTGTGACCCTTATTAACCTAATCTTCAATTTTGGCATAATTTTGAAAATTACTGTTATTTTTTTCTCTCTTTTCTTCTCCTTCTCCTTCTTTTTTAGGCTAACAGGATGATTAATAAATTAGGTAATTTAAAGCATTTGAGACATGGGAAGAAAAAAAATGGATTTTTAACCTATGGAATGCCAATACATTTAATTTAAAGACCTACCCAAAACTCAGTTATTAAGTATCTAGATCCATGGATCACCTTGGTTAATACTCTCCCTAGATTTTGGGCCTCCACTATCTCAGTAGTTAGTACATCTTTCATTGCCATTTCAGTAATTCATTCATCCTTTAATTTTCCTGCTTGAGTGTACTGTAGATATTAATCTTTCTCTTATTTTTAGCTTCCTTTAACCAGCTACTGTATATAAATGCATTAAATCCATTCTCAATCTTAACAATTTTTTTCCTCACTAAAATCGATGAAGAATTTGTAAAAACAGATATCCATACAGAAATGTGGAAATAATAAAGATTCTCGCTTCATCTTTAAATGAAGCATAATATTCTCATAAGAGAACTGGATGTCCTACCCATGCCCCCATGGGTTACTCATTGTAGGATTCTTTCTTTTTCAATGAGATAATAACAATGGGGGAATAATGTTATTTTTTTTTTAAAAAAAATGCACTTGAACCTATTCACTTATTCAAAATGATTTAAGTGTTATAATGTGCATTCCTTTTCCTTATCACTGGTAATAATCACTGAATTATATTTTAATATCTGGGATCTATCGTTCACGAAATTGAACTTTTGACCTTAGACAACTGAATTCCTGACTTTAGTCTAATGAGCTAGGCAAATTTAGTTTCTCAAACAAATCATGTCATCTGGCTTTGACTCTTAATTGAAAGCATGTCAGTAAGAGCAATTTGTCCAGAACGTTCCTCAGATCTTGAAAATGAAGACTTGTGAGGAAAATCTCTAAATATAGACATCGCCTCATTACAAAAGGCAACATACAAAGAAATTACAATCAAAATGTGCGATAGTCCTTGAGAATAGTCAAGGGATCATAACAGAAATGGCACAGTTCTCAACAATGCTTTTCTCCCCATTTGCCTTAGGCTGAATAATTTGGTGCTGTTGTGACTCTGAAGGTGAGAAAAAGAAAAAAAAACTTTTCAAGAGTTTCTATCTGTTGCCAATTTATTCTGATTAGTAGTGGCACATATGTGTCTCTCATGTAATGGGAGTGCCTCTGTAAGCTATTTTCTTACATTGTTTTCTGATGGAATCTGGAGATCATCTCAGCAAATAGAAAAATTCTCACTAAATTTAGGTTATAAAAATTGCAAAGGTTATAAGAAAAAGGTGGGGAGGAGGAGGAGGAGGAGAAGGAGAAGTAATCCTTCAAATTTTTGCAAATTAGAGATTTGCTAATGACATTATTTTTACAAAGCAATTTAGTTTAATATGGTCAATTGCCACGACTTGTTACATAAATAATGACCACCTGCAAGCAACAAGTTTTACTTAGATAAAAGTTTCATGGATTTATCGGGGGGGGAAAACACCCCCTACACAAACATTTATTAGAGACTGGAATGTATGTGAAGTTGACTTCTTTGGCCAAATGCTTGGAGACTAGCAATAGCAATAGCAGTTAGACTTATATACCGCTTCATAGGGCTTTCAGCCCTCTCTAAGCGGTTTACAGAGTCAGCATATCGCCCCCACGGTCTGGGTCCTCATTTCACCCACCTCGGAAGGATGGAAGGCTGAGTCAACCTTGAGCCGGTGAGATTAGAACGGCTGAACTGCAGATAACAGTCAGCTGAAGTGGCCTGAAGTACTGCACCCTAACCACTACGCCACCTCTGCTCATGTAGAGGGAATAGTTTTGCCTTAGCTTTATTGTTCAGAACCATTGGTTACCCTTGTATCGGTGTGGGATTCAAAAAGTTTCACTACCAGTTCCAAGGGCTTGGTGGGCGTTGCATAGCTTGGTAGGCATGGCAGGGGAAGGATACTGCAAAATCCCCACTCCAGGCTAAGGTTACTGCAAAATCCCCATTTCCTCTTGATCAGCTGGGACTCAGGAGGCAGAGAATAGATGGGGGCAGAGCCATCCAGGGGTGGTATTTACTGGTTCTCCGAACTATTAAAAATTTCCACTACCGGTTCTCCAGAACGGATCAGAATCTGCTGAATACTATCTCTGCCTTGCATCCTTCTCTAATGTTTGTCATCTTCCTTCAGCCACAATCAGATCAATTGGGCTTCCCAATTCATTCTTTTTCCACCTGGGTATATGGGTAAACCTTTGCTTAAACTATAGATTTGTACACTCGTGCATTTTAGCTCTTGTTACCCAAAATTTACTTTCTGGAGATGCATTCTTCAACTCCATACTTCCCAGAGAGGATCACTTGTATTTTTATTCATTATCCTTTTTTTTCCCTCTAGCTTTTTTCCTAGTTTTTCAGGCATACATCTTTTTCACGTGTTAATTTGTGTTCTTTGCAATTTGCCTTCAGATAGTTAGTTAGTTAGATAGATAGATAGATAGATAGATAGATAGATAGATAGATAGATAGATAGATAGGTGGGTGGGTGGGTGGGTGGGTAGGTAGATAGGTAGGTAGGTAGGTAGGTAGATAGATAGATAGATAGATAGATAGATAGATAGATAGATAGATAGATAGATAGATGGGTGGGTGGGTGGGTGGGTGGGTGGGTAGGTAGATAGGTAGATAGGTAGGTAGGTAGGTAGGTAGGTAGGTAGATAGATAGATAGATAGATAGATAGATAGATAGATAGATAGATAGATAGATAGATAGATAGATTTAGATTGAGATTGAGATTGAGATTGAGATTGAGATTGAGATTGAGATTGAGATTGAGATTTAGATTTAGATTTAGATTTAGATTTAGATTTAGATTTAGATGTCTGTCTGTCTGTCTGTCTGTCTGTCTGTCTGTCTGTCTGTCTGTCGATCGATCTATCTATCTATCTATCTATCTATCTATCTATCTATCTATCTATCTATCTATCTATCTATCTATTCCAAGTTGTGTTCATCTATATGCCATGGATTTCTCCAGATGGGCCTGTAGAAAATATTCTTTACTGTTCCTTATATTTCAGTCAGTTAAGCCTGCCAGACAATGATTTTTTTTTAAAAAAAAATAAAACAGATATGGTGCAGATTATATGCATTAGTGCTACTTGTTACATTTTTCAAAAACTGTAAGAAGAGGTCATTTTTGACATTTTGAGGAATACGGAGTCAGTAACTCAACCAATATCATGTTCTTCTAAGCAGGTCAGGATCTCCTATTTAGAAGGTAGTTAGCAAGCCAAGATGTTCTCTACCACTCTTCATTGTTGAGCCAATGAGAATTGCTTTGCAGAGTGAGATGGGCGGCATATAAATTTAATAAATTGATAAATACATATTATACTTACATATATTCAGTAATCATAAACCAGGGGTGTCAAACTCAATTTCATTCAGGATTGCATCACAGCTGTGGTTGGCCTCAGGGGCCTGGATGGGTGTGGCCAACTGGGTGGGTGTGGCTAGTTTGATGCCACTCCCCACACTGCTGGCATGTTTCTTCTTAGCATTGGGTAAATCGGACTGAAGCCAGGCTGGCTAGATCTTTCATCTTCATATTGTGAAGACCAGGAGAGCCCTGTGGGTTGGATCTGACCACATTGTGGGCCTCATCCAGCCCACAGGCCTTGAGTTTGACACCACTGTCATAAACAGACAGAAATCCCTTACACTTTGAAGAATTTAATCAACATTAGTAACGTAAGGGAATTGGTTCTGGTTAAAATCACTTGAATAAAAAGGTGAGATATTGGTTGGCTTGCAAAACATCTGTACCTCAAATTCTTTTTCCCCCTCAAGTCAACATAGCCTCCTTGATGACTACATCTATTTGTTTTTGGGTTTTTTAATCCTTAGTACTGTTTCTGTGATATTCTGGGTGCCAAATAAATACATTTCTGCCTGCTCAGACTTTATAAATAATGTACATGGGGCCTCTCAGGTTTAAAAGCAATATGTTTCCTTTGGACTTTCATGTTTATATAAGGTCAAGTTATACAATCTGAGTTTACAGAAAATATAATGAAACTGTTCAGTGTGCATTTGATTAAAAAAAAAACACTTATATAAGATAAAATGCAACATTTTGATAAGGTGAAACCCCACGAAATCTCTTATATTGATAGTATAGAAATAATAAATAAAATAAATATTTCACAATTCTTTCTTTCTTTCTTTCCTTCCTTCCTTCCTTCCTTCCTTCCTTCCTTCCTAATTCCTTCCTTTTTCCCTTCTTTTTTCCTTTTCTTCAAGTGGTGGGATTCAAACATTTTTACTACTGGTTCTGTGGGGCCTGGCAGGGGAAGGATACTGTAAAATCGCCATTCCCTCCTCACTCCAGGGGAAGGTTACTGCAAAATCCCCATTTCCTCAAAATCAGCTGGGACTCAGGAGGCAGATAATAGATGGGGGCAGGGCCAGTCAGAGATAATATTTATCGGTTCTCTGAACTACTCAAATTTCTGCTATCAGCTCTCCAGAACTGGTCAGAACCTGCTGAATACCACTTCTGTTTCCTTCCTTCCTCCCTCCCTTCCTTCCTCTTTCTTTCTGTCTGTCCACCTGTCACTGTCTCTGTCTCTCTCTTTCTACACATACTCACACAGAGCCGAGGTGGCGCAGTGGTTAGGGTGCAGTACTGCAGGCCACTTCAGCTGACTGTTATCTGCAGTTCGGTGGTTCAAATCTCACCGGCTCAAGGTTGACTCAGCCTTCCATCCTTCCGAAGTGGGTGAAATGAGGACCCGGACGTGGGGGTGATATGCTGACTCTGTAAACCGCTTAGAGAGGGCTGAAAGCCCTATGAAGCGGTATATAAGTCTAACTGCTATTGCTATTGCTATTACATACATAAACATGTTTGTACATGTATACTTAGTATTACAAGAACTAGGTGTCAGGTCTGCAACCATCTTTTTTGTGGGGGGGAGGGGGTTGACCTACCATACTTGGGGGAATTGTAAGGAGTCACATATTATGTAGTCACAACAAAATTCTTTCTAGAAAGCCAAGGTCTTCCTTTGTCTCTGCACCTGACCGGAATTGGATGGGTGGAGCTGCTAGCATGGCAGTGGGAGATTGGACCACATGATGGACTTGTGGGTGTGGAGGCAACTTTCAGCTGGGTGGGGAAAACCTGGAAGCTTTCAGATTTGGGTTTTTCCAGTTGTGTCAATGTGGCTCTCTTAATAAATTGGAACTTTGAGCAATACTTTGCCTTGGACTCTGATTTAATTTTGGATGCTATTTGGAACCCTGACACTAGGAACATTTCTTAAAATACTGAATGTTAAAAGAAATATTTTCTGAACTGTGCCTTATATACTGTATGCTGATGTAAAATGAGGACAATGCTGCCATTGAAACAATATCAATTTTCAAGACTCGTTTTGTTAGCCTAGTCTTACCCCAACAAATATAATAAGCTTCTCTCTGCTTGTTTTTAGCATTCAATTTGCCATAACAAACCACCTTCTCTTGATCTCATTTTCATCACTGTGTGTACCTCTCTTGCTCCTGGACAAGTCACTGTGCATGACAGGTCATTAACGCACCCGGCTTAATCTGCACAAGACCATGGCTGTCCTTATCTACCGGGGACAAATTGATTAGTTGCAGATGATGGCTGATGGCAATCTGTCAAACTAAATTAGTGCTGGGAAACAGCTTAACACCTGCTGAGGATGTGATGGCAAAAGCTGATTTCAGCATCGGCGCTATAGAAAGGGCTTCTCAAAGAAGTCTCTGCTCTTTGTGTACCTTTGGAAAATTACCTTTTTGCTGAAAATAGCTTGCGGAGAAAGAACCCGTTGAACAGGTGTCCAAATAAGAAAAGAACCAATGTGCCCCATTAATGAATGTCCTCTTGGAAAAGGCGCCTATCAGATTTCCAAGGACCTTTCATCTTTCTAGCAGAGACCATATGGCTGTAATCAATGAGGTCTGATCACCGTGGTGAATTCCAGCACATATCAGAAATGCCGTTGTATAAATATATCCTGCTTTTAAAAAAAAACAAAAAAAACTTGTAACTAGGAAACATGTCAACACATTAATTGAAGCTTCTATAGTGCCGTCAGGTTTCCTGGAAGGTCTGTGGGACTTGTGACCTTTTAAGCAATAGCACTTAGACTTATATACCACTTCACAGTCCTCTACAGCCCTCTCTAAGTGGTTTTACACAGTCGGCAGTATTTGCCCCCAACAATCTGGCTCCCCATTTTATTGACCTTGGAAGGATGAAAGGCTGAATCAACCTGGAGCCAGTCAGGATCAAACTCCTGCCAGTGGGCAGAGTTAGCCTGCAATACTGCATTTTAACCACTGCACCAGTGGTCGGATTCAGTCAGTTTGCACCACTTCAGGAGAACCAGTTGTTAACTTTCTGAGCAGTTTGGTGAACTGGTTGTTGGAAGAAATCATTAGGGCAGAGAACCGGTTGTTGAATTATTTGAATCCCACCACTGTACTGCACATCATGGATGAACAGACAGATGGACAGGTGAATGGATGATTGATAGGGCAACAGCAATAGCACTTAGACTTATCTACTGCTTCCCAGTCCTCTACAGCCCTGTATAAGTGATTTACAGAGTTAGCATATTTGCCCCACAACAATCTAGGTCCTCATTTTACCAGATGGAAAGATGGAAGATTGAATCAACCTTGAGCCATTCAGAATTGAACTCCTGGAGTGAGCCGTGAGTGCATTGTAGCTTCTGTGATACCATGGCTCTAAGACCTTCTAAGACAATGGTTCTCAACCTTCCTAATTCCACGACACTTTAATACAGTTCCTCATGTTGTGGTGACCCCCAACCATAAGATTATTTTATGTTTTCCATATTTTTTTTAAAAAAATGTGTTTTCCAATGGTCTTAGGCGACCCCTGTGAAAGGGTCATTCAACCCACAGGTTGAGAACCACTGTTCTAAGATGAAGTCAAATTATGAAAAAAATGTCCTGAAAGGCTGCTCCATGTGCTAAATCATTTAAGTGAAGCTATCCATGATATTCTGAGGGTGTGTTAGCCATTAGATGTCACCGTCCTCTAAAATCCATACCCTGCTCAAAATGTAAACCAAATATATCATGAATTTGGAATTTGTGCCCAGAAAGTCTATATCCGTCACACCAGACATATTGATGTAACCATTTTGGACAGAGTATGATGGGATTTGTGGAGTAATAGTCCTCATACAAGGTGGCAAGAAAGTCAGATACGAGGGACAACATTTGTACTTACTATTGCTTAATCTCTTTACATTTTGATTCTATTTTAGAAAAAGTCCTGCTAATGATGTTTCAGATGAAGAACTACATTTCAGAATGTATTGGGCCACAACAGTGTTTTTTTTAATAATAAGACGATATTTTCCTATAAAGAGGACACCAAATAGAGTAGAGTAGAGTAGAGTAGAGCAGAGCAGAGCAGAGCAGAGCAGAGCAGAGCAGAGCAGAGCAGAGCAGAGCAGAGCAGAGCAGAATAGAATAGAATAGAATAGAATAGAATAGAATAACAGAGTTGGAAGGGATCTTGGAGGTCTTCTAATCCAAACCCCTGCCTAGGCAGGAAACCCTACACCACTTCAGACAAGTGGTCGTCCAACATCTTCTTAAAAACTACCAATGTTGGAACATTCACAACTTCTGGGGGAAATTATTCCACTGATTAATTGCTCCGCTTTACCACTTTTCTTGCCACAGTTGTTAAGTGAATCATTGCATTTATTTTTTTAAAAAAGTTAGTATCAGGGGGTGTTAAGCAAACCTGGCTTCTCCATTGACTTTACTTGTCAAAAGGTCACAGAAGGGGAACCCACGACCCCAGGACATGGCAACTGTCATAAATATGAACCAGTTGCTAAGCATCTGGATGCTGCAATGGTCATAAGTGTGAAATACAGTCATAAGTCACTTTTTTTCCCATGCCGTTGTAACTTTGAATGGTCACGAAATGAATTGTTGTAAATCGAAGACTACTTCCAGCTGCCAGTTCAGATGAATTCACAGCTATGATGTTAGTTAACATGTAAGCAACCCGGTGAAACTAAGTTGGTTGCTCAGAGTTTGCTTTCTTTCTTTCCTAACTTTCAGAATGCAGATAACAAGGGAAAGTTCATAATAGGACCACTACTATTTTTAAAATGAAAACGAAGCAAGAAAGCTAATTTGCATTTCCAAATGTCACACTGAAGGCAGGGATGAAAATACAACACATCTGCAATACTGTCAGTGCTAATAATGGAGAATATTTGGAGCCCAGGGGTGACATGAGGGGTCCTTGGTGCTCTCTGAGCTTGCTTGTTTTGTTGCAGATGTTCCATTGCCCAAACTATGTCGTGTCATCAGTGCTGATGGTGTTACCTAGTTTAGGTAAGGAAATGTCTGCAGCTCAGAGATCCTTCAGTGTGGTCCGTGTCTAAAACCAGCAGCAGAATGGCTACCTAAGTACTGCCAGGATGATATCATGAGAGCTATTTTTCCATACATGTGGGAATCTTGGTATGTCTGTCTGTCTGTTTGTCTGTCTGTCTGAATCTGTATCTCTGTCTCTGTCTCTATCTCTCTTTGCCTCCACCTCTGTCTCTCCCTCTCTCTCTCTCTCTCTCTCTCTCTATCTATCTATCTATCTATCTATATCAATCATTCTATCTATCTCAATCAATCCATCCATCCATCCATCCATCCATCCATCCATCCATCCATCCATCCATCCATCCATCCATCCATCTATCTATCTATCTATCTATCTATCTATCTATCTATCTATCTATCTATCTATATATATCTATGTCATCCATCATCCACCCATCATCTATCTATCTATTAACTATCCATCTATCTCTATTACCTGTCATCCATCCATCTATCTACCTATCCACCTTGCTATCATCCATCTATCTATCTATCTATCTATCTATCTATCTATCTATCTATCTATCTATCTATCTATCTATCTCATCCATCATCCACCCATCATCTATCTATTAACTATCTACCTATCTACCTAGCTATTATCTATCTATCTACCTAGCTATTATCTATCTATCTATCTATCTATCTATCTATCTATCTATCTATCTATCTATCTATCTATCTACCTACCTACCTACCTACCTACCTACCTACCTACCTACCTACCTACCTATCTATCTATCTATCTATCTATCTATCTATCTATCTATCTATCTCTATCTAGTTATCCAGCTATCCAGCTTTCTAGCTTTCTAGCTAGCTAGCTATCATCTCTATCATCTATCATCCATCATCCATCATCCATATCTATCTCTCTCTCCCTCTCTCTCTCTCTCTCTCTCTTATCTATCTAGTTATCCACCTATCCAGCTATCCACCTTTCTAGCTTTCTAGCTAGCTGTAGCTATCATCTATCTCTATCATCCATCCATCATCCATCCATGCACAAATACTTCCTAATCTCCCTGCAGTTGCATCCACATAGATGCATTAGTTATTTAATATTCGGTTGACCATTGGTTGAACACACACTTTAATTTTCTTGCAGAGGATATGCAGGGAAACATATAATGACTAAAATATATGCTGATATATATTTTTTAAAATCCCAGTCAACAGTGCCGTTATAACACTAGTCACAACATTTCTCCTTCTAATGAGACATTGTTAATTTATTGCTTCCCCTCCAAATGTGCCAGATTACTTTTTATTTCTTAAATCCCATTATGTAGATCACCATATGATTTTTGATTGAGTGATTGATTTGTGCGGAACACATCTGAGCAAAGTTATCCGTCAGATATGAAATAAAATAAAAACGAAGGCACTCACTGTTTTCTATCAAATATATATCACAAATTCACAAATGCAACTTCGTGCAAGCACATCTGCATGAGAAGCCATCTCCTCTGCCCCTTGCATCCTGTTGCCACCTCCACCAGTTTGACAAGATAGCAAGGTTGGAGAGCCGTGATATACAATGTCCATATACATTTCAACATAGCACTGCAGGGATTAGGAATTCTAATAATTGACCAGCAGCAAATCAATACAAATAAACTTCTAAAGGAAGAAATGATGGATGGAGCATAACTTTGTGGAAAGCCAAGTGATGATTCTGTTGGAATAAAAGCCATCAAGGAGACCAATTCCTCTCTGGACAAGGAGAAGATTTGAGATCACCCACAAATGTTCCAGATATCTGTTCCTTGTGAGGAGACTGAAAGGTAATGGCTTTCCAGAGAGTTCCAGAGAGTTCTGAACTCTAGTACATGAGGGACTGGCCACCTTGTTCAAATTACAACCAGCACTTTGAAAAGACACTAAGTTCACATACTTTCCTTGCTAATATCTTTCAAAAGTTGCCTGTTAACTAATTTTCAGCTGTTAGGAACCTTTGGATTGACCAATTTGACAACAGAAGCTATCATAACAATTTTATCTACTGTAGGGATTTTCTAAGACATAGTAGCTAAGGTAAAGGTTCCCCTTGCACATATGTCCTAGTCATTCCTGACTCTAGGGGGTGGTGCTCATCTCTGTTTCAAAGCCAAAGAGCCAGCGCTGTCCAAAGACATCTCCGTGGTCATGTGGCCAGCATCACTAAATGCCGAAGGTGCATGGAACACTTACCTTTCCACCAAGGTGGTCCCTATTTTTTTACTTGCATTTTTACATGCTTTCGAACTGCTGGGTTGGAAGAAGCTGGGACAAATAATGGGAGCTCACTCTGTTATGTGGCACCTGGGATTCGAACTGCTGAACTGTTGACCTTTCTGATCGATAAGCTCAGCATCTTACTCACTGAGTCACTGTGTTCCTTAAGCCATGGTAACAATTCCTAAATATTAATAGTGTCCCACCTATAGGAAGCAAAATTAACTTTACCCAAAAGATTAAACACACCATGTTCTAGCTTCCAGGCTGTTTCTACACATAAGATGACATTTTTTGATACTTTTTGGAACCCTCAATATGACTCTAATAAACTTATTTGGGATGCTTTCAATAATACAGAGCTTTACAAGGAACACTTTTTGCTAAATGAATGTTTGTTGACTTTATACAAGCTTGGGTATAAAATTTTTGAATAGATGTACACAAATATACTCAAATACATGAAAGCTGACATTAATATTAATAATAAAAATATGCCACAAAATGTTGTCCTACTACAATATTTATCTATATTCCTAAATATGATATGAAATAGAATTTACAGTGGTTGCACTACAGTTAATAATTCAAGAATATTGCAATGAACATTAATATCTTTACCAGGAACCACATCCATTTGCATCTTCAAAAACAGATTTTACTTTAAATATGATTATATATTTAAATATTAATGTAAATTTAGGAAGTTGGTTTTTCTTCTGTTAGTTTAAGGTACTTATTTTTGGTTACCCTCCTGGTTAATAATTCTAAATCAGTCTCCAATCTTACACTATTTAAATAATATAATAATTATTTATAATTTTAAAATAATTGCAAACCTATTAAGAAATATATGTGTGATAATAACAATACTAAATTATACGACATCCAAATGGAACCACATGAATTAGACAAAATAATTCAAAGCAAAGAAAGAAAGATGAGAGAGAGAATATATAAATTTCTTCCGAAGTATAAAATGAAAGAAGAAATTGTGAAAGAACAAATGGTAAAATGGGCACAGAACTTTGGCTACAATATTGAATTAGATAAATGGGAAAAAATTTAGGGGACCAATTTAAAAATGACACTATCGGTTTCATACAAGGAAAACGAGTACAAAGTGTTTTACAGATGGCACCTAGCACCAGCAAGGTTAGCAAAAATCTCAGCAAATATTTCACCAAAATGTTGGAAATGTGAATTAACACACGGAACATATTATCACATATGGTGTGTATATGTGTGTGTATATATGTGTGTGTGTGTGTGTGTGTATGTATGTATACACACACAAACACACTCAAGAGAGTTTAATTTTATTAGAGGTAATCACCTAATATATCAGATAGATGAGTAAAATAAGAGGGTTAAAAATGGTGAAACTCAAATGAAATATATTAGAAGAGGAAATAACGTGAGAATTGTACTGATTTGAAACTGCTATTAGAAGGAACAGGAAGTTCCAATGTAAAAAATAAATATATGTGTGATATTTCTTCCAAAATAGTAGATAGATAGATAGATAGATAGATAGATAGATAGATAGATAGATAGATAGATAGATGGATGGATGGATGGATGGATGGATGGATGGATGGATGGATGGATGGATGGATGGATGGATGGATGGATGGATGGATGGATTTATCTATCTATCTATCTATCTATCTATCTATCTATCTATCTATCTATCTATCTCGCTATCTAGCTATCTATCTAGCTATCTATCCATCCATCTATGTACCATCTGTCTATCATTTGTCTGTCTGTCTGTCTGTCTGTCTGTCGTATCTATCCATCCATCCATCCATCCTTCCTTCCATCCATCCATCCATCCATCCATCCATCCATCCATCCATCCATCCATCCATCCATCCATCTATCTATCTATCTATCTATCTATCTATCTACCTACCTAGTTATTCACTATGCCTGTCTGTCTGTCTGTCTATCTACCATCTATCTATCATCTATCTATCTATCTATCTATCTATCTATCTATCTATCTATCTATCTATCTATCTATCTATCTATCTATCTATCTCCCTACACGGCTGATGGAATTAATGACAGAGTGCTACAGATTAAACTTATTTTGACTGAGGAAGGGAAATGCAACTCCATCTCCATCTCTCTCCCTTCCTCTCCCCCCTCTCCCTCTTCCTCTATCATCTACATCTATCTCTATCTTTATCATGTATCTGTACTTTCGCTTAATCTACCCAACCTCTTCAAAATGTGTTTTGCTTAATTGAGCAAAGAGTGAGCCTCAATACAGTATTACCATCCTTCTGCTTACATTGCCATGTCATTCAAGTGGCCTGACTCACAATTCTACCCCTCTGAGATTTTAAAAAGCACTTCAGAAATGAACCCAAAACATTTTTAGTAAGAGTAAGTGCATTACTTTGCATGTGAATCTTTATGTGGATAAATCTTTTTTTTTTTTTTTTTTGATGATGATGATTCTCTGGTCACATCTTCTGCTAACAAACAGATGTTATTATGACATTGCTGCTTATATTCAAATTTCAGGATATCGTGCTACTACCCCTCTGGAGATTAGAATACGGCATTAGATAACAGCTATAATGAATGTTGTGAATTTTTTTTAAAAAAAAACCCACAAAGGAAGGATTGTCCATTGCTACAATGCAATTTGAGCTCCTCTAAGAACTTCTGAAACAAATATGCACGTAATTTTTTACTTTGCTAGAAAATCATGTGGACAAAAATAAACATTATCTCTTAAAAAAAAAAACCCCAGTTTTTGTTCAGAATAATTGCTAACTATTAATAACTCCCCAATGAACTTGTAGACTTCTTCTTTAGTTTTGGAAATTAATACTGTAGATAGAGGTGGGAGTTTTTTCACAGCTTGGACTCTAGTGAGTTGAAAGAATTGGTATTCTCTGTTGAGATTTAGAAATTTCCTATCCCAACAAGAATAACAGAATAACATAGATGGAAGGGACCTTGGAAGTCTTCCAATCCACCCACTCTGCAAAAATAGGAGACTCTATTCCATTTCAAGAATGCAGCACCCACAACTTCTGATGGCAAACCATTCCACTAATTCAGAGATCAGCAAACTTAAACCCTCAAAGAGCCACAAAAGTCCCAACTGGAAGCTCCCCATTCAATTCTGGAGCCTACCGGAAGTCCCGTTCCTCCACCATAGAGTCTCTTCCCAGCACGGCATCTTTTTTCCTCTACTTGTCCTAACCGGAAGCTCTATCAATTGTGGAGCCAACCAGCAACAGGGAGCTGCAGCAGAAAAATGAAAGAGCCACATGTGGCTCCAGAGCCGCAAATAGCAATAGCAGTTAGACTTATATACCGCTTCATAGGGCTTTCAGCCCTCTCTAAGCGGTTTACAGAGTCAGCATATTGCCCCCAACAACAATCCGGGTCCTCATTTTACCCACCTTGGAAGGATGGAAGGCTGAGTCAACCTTGAGCCGGTGAGATTTGAACAGCCGAACTGCAGAACTGCAGTCAGCTGAAGTAGCCTGCAGTGCTGCATTTAACCACTGCGCCACCTCAGCAAATTGCTGAGCCCTGCACTAGTTAATTGTTCTCGTTGTTAGGGAATTTCTCCTTAAGTCCAGGTTACTTCTCTCCTTGATTAGTTTCCACCCATTGTTTCTTGTCTTGCCTTTTGGTGTTCTGGAAAATAAGTTGACACCCCTCTTTGAATTTGAAAAACAAAGTCAGAAAATTGAACTTCAATCATCTGCACTATTAAAAATGTCGGCTGATAATGAATGTGCTGTTTTTCATTATCTGAAAAAAACACCTTTTTCAGGAAGTAATCAGTGTTATGGTGTATAGCTGACTGTGCCTGGAAGTTTTGATGTATGGTGTGAGTGAGTCCCAAATGCATTCTATATCACATATCTCCATTATTTGTTTCTGGTTACATAAATGTCTTGCAGACTAGGAAATACAAGCTTGCATGCCAAAACATTTTTTTAAATATTGACCAGTCTGTGATAATGTTACGTTTTCTCCCAAATGCACATTTTTAGACTGAATTGCTTGGCTACTAATTCCAAAACAAGGTATAAGGAGGTATTTGACATGCCGTAAGAAGAACCTTTGGCCACCTGATGCCACTGTCTGCGGCAACACAACACAATTTTCATAAAAACGACCCCTGCCAAGGGTAACACAGTTGCAGGAACTTTTTCCTCTACCTGTCCTAGTGTAGTTTAGTCTAGTTTAATGAAAAGAAGGACTAGGGGAAACATGATAGCAGTGTCCCAATATCTCAGGGGTTGCCACAAAGAAGAGGGAGTCAAACTATTCTCCAAGGCACTTGAGTGTAGAACAAGAAGCAATCGGTGGAAACTAATCAAGGAGAGAAGCAACTTAGAACTAAGGAGAAATTTCCTGACAGTTAGAACAATTAATCAGTGGAACAGCTTGCCTCCAGAAGTTGTGAATGCCCCAACACTGGAAGTCTTTAAGAAGATGTCGGATAGCCATTGGTCTGAAATGGTATAGGGTTTCCTGCCTAGGCAGGGGGTTGGACTAGAAGACCTCTAAGGTCCCTTCGAACTCTGCTATTGTATTGCATAACATATTCAGTAGTCTTTGATGAACTGTGCTTCTCCCATTCAGATGTGCCTCAGTAGCATACAGCAAACATGGACTGAACCCAGGAGGTATGTAAGATTAGTTTTGAAGATATTTGGGTGGGAGCTAGGAGTTCCAGAACTGTTGACTAAACTAAGATGTTGAAAAGCATCCTGGAAAAATTCTCCTCCTCCTCCTCCTCCTCCTCCTCCTCCTCCTCCTCCTCCTCCTCCTCCTCCTCCTCCCAGAAAATTACATTAATGCTGTCACAGGTGTTGGACACAACTGAATAGACACTTTATTTTTCCTTGGAATAAAGTTTTATCTCCCCATTAATAGGGATCCTTGATGAGAATGACTCCCCCACACCCCAGTTTCCAATCTGCACTATTCTAGACACTTAGCCTCAGCTGTAACATCTTAGCAGGGCAATCATATCATTTTCCAGCTCAGTTGCTGCCTGTCCACCCTCCCATTTCCCTTTAATAAGAAACACTTTGACCCCTGGGAAACTATCTCCAGCACTCTCCCTCTTATCTATTCCAGACTTCCTTCATGCCAAGATCAGTCATCAATTTTAATTGAAAGGAAACAGGTTTTTTTTCCCCAGCCCATGTGTCATACCGCTGCATTTCAGTCCTGATTTCATTGGGACTCTCCCCATAACGCCAGATCTGCCAAGGCCACCTTTTCCTAGTTCTATCAGCACTGTTTACCTTGGGAGGCATTCGGTCTCTTCTCTGATTAAGCTGACATCATTTTGGCTTTTGTGTTCCCGTAGTCATTTTCTGTTGACAGCCTGGTGTAATGTCCTTGTGAAAAGGGGCGGGCGGCATTGATTGGCTGGCTGCATTCATACAGGTCCTTCGAATGTCACCCGCGCCTGGCTTTGTGCTAACTGGCAGCTGACTGGGTGCCAGGGAGAAAGGTTATAAATCACAGATAACAGGCAAGCCCCCTTTTGTACATATCACCAATGTCACTTTGCCTCACGTGAGGAGAAGCAGCCGAAGAGAAGAATTCCCTCGGAGCAATTAATTTCCTCCCCAAGCTGCAGACAATGCTTGTTTAATTCACAGCGATGGAAGCCTTGTGCTCACTGCATTCTCCAATGGAAAAAAGAAAGGATTAGAGGCACATTTGTTGAAAACAAATAAATAAATAAAAGGAGGTCCTTTTCTTCTTCACAATGCACCGAAACCTCTTGTGTGTGTGTGTGTTGGGGGCGGGGGGAGTTGATGCTTGGAGAGATTTCCTGGTGACATGTATATCAGTCTCTGGGGCTTCTGTTTTCATGCTTCCAAGGAAAACAGATGATTAAAAAATGGTCATAACAAGCACTAGGATTTACAGCCCTCACACTCTTTGTCACTTGCAAGAAGAAGAGTGTAAATCAGGTCTCCAGCAGCACAAGATGGAGAACCAAAGGCTGACATGTCCCACAGGGGGAAAAGCTTTAAGGGCATAGTTCTGCCTGATGAAAGGCATATGGAGGAAGCTGTGAATTACGCCCCAGAGGCTTCAGCAACCATCATTTCTTGATCAACATCAAAGGCTTCTCTCCCCCTGCCTCCCCCCACATCCTAAAACAGGCACAGTCTTGGTGATGCTAGATCCTAGTTTTAGAACACGAAGAGTGGAAGACAGCTAACCAAAAGGATCCTCCAGAAATAAAATAATAGGGATGTCAGCCACTAGACTAAAACTGCCAAAATGGTTGTCTGTCAACGTGAGAGGTGTAAGATGATCCTTTGCACCCCCCACCCCCAAATTTCAGAGAATGATGGCATGCTTTGGGAAGAGGTGAAGGCTAGTTCTCACCAAAGGTGTTTTTTTTTTCAAGAGGTAACTTTGGTCTTTCTTTGTTTTTCCTTGAAGATTTTTCGCTTCTTATAGAAGAAACCTCTTCATTCATAAACTGAAGAAGCTCCTTGGATGAGTAGTGAAACATTTTTGAGGAAGAATAGAATAGAATGGAATGGAATGGAATGGAATGGAATGGAATGGAGTGGAGTGGAGTGGAGTGGAGTGGCGTGGCGTGGCATGGCATGGCATAGAATAGAATAGAATAGAAATAGAATAATAACTTCATTGTCACTGTGAATGTACACTAATAGGCATGCATTAAAATGAAATTTTGTTGCATACAGCTCTTCACCTCCAGTATATACTACATAACCATCACAGAATACATAAACAAATACAAAAATATGCATATACCCACATACATTATACAACAGAGACAAATAATACAGTCTACTTCAGATGTATACATCTACATGGAGAAAAAATGAATCTTCAGAGTTTGCTAGATGGATGGCATACAATAGGGAATAAAGCTGTTACAGAATTTTGTAGTCCTTCTAGAAATACTTCAAAACCTCTTCCCAAAGGGGAGCAACAGAAACAGACCATATAGTGGGTATGTGGGGTCTCTAACAATGCTTCAAGCTCTAAGCACATAGTGCTTATAAGCAGCAACCTGAATAACAGGAAGAGAGCTTCCTTTAATTTTCTCCGCTGTCCTCACCACTCTCTGCGTGGGCTTTCTGTCTGAGGCACTGCCACCACCAAACCAAACAGTGATGTAGTTTGTTAAAATGCCCTCAATCGTGCCTCTGTAAAAAGTGGCCAGGACAGGTCCACTTCTTTCTTGAAAACAACACCTTTGGGACAAAGAATCTTCATTTGTCATGAGTCATTTCTCATCATGTTCTATTTCAGTTGGCTAATGAACTGAAGAATCCATCAAGTATAATTCATTCCTCTCACTCTCATTATTTCAAACTATATCCAAAATATCAATGAATAAACATAACTTATCCAATTCATTTATATTATTGGATAGGTTATGTTTATTCATTGATATTTTGGATATAGGTTGAAATAATTTCTATAACTCCTCCACCACGTTATATTTGGATATGGTCCAAATTAATTTTCTCAAGACAGCAATGAGTTGATTTAGATCCTTAGTTTATTTTATTAAATTGATGGGAATGTATTATCAACAGCATTTGTGCAAATTATAAAAAAAAACTACAGCAAAACAATTACTTTCAGAATCATTTGTGCCTATTAGGATTGCTCACTTTCTCCATTGCTTTGCCTAATTTTCTTACCCAATGAATGATTTCTATAGATACTTCAAAAGTCACCATGCACACCGCCCACGTAGAGAGTGGTGAGGACAGCGGAGAAAATTAAAGGAAGCTCTCTTCCTGTTATTCAGGTTGCTGCTTATAAACGATGCAGTTGGAGCCAATTTGGGATTAACTATAACAGCAGAAGCAAATTGAATTAAATCAGATTTTTAGCTGCTCTTAACAGGTATCAGGTAGGTCAAACCACAGCGCAAGCCTGCAACATCAAAGCAACATGGAGGTCAGTGCTAAAAAGACAGATTCGTGTTTTTAGTTCTGCTAAAAAATTAGCTGGATGACTTCTGGTTTAACGATTTCACACACAAAAAAAATGCCGCCCTTTATGAGGCAAAACTTAAAGAGTCAAATCTTGTACTTAAAAAAAAGTGCACAGATGGTTTGCAAGTTTAATTACAGTCTCCAAATTCAACATACATATTAGCAGGCACACAACATTGTTCTTTCAATAACTTGGAAATCTGTAACCAAAAATGTTTATTAGGAAACAAGTCTTGGGTATAAAAAAAGAATCAGGAAATAAGAAATGTCTATTTTTTTTTAATTGAAATCTATTAGGAACCAAGTTTTAACGCTTATCGTGGAGTATACTGGGGCGGGGAAGATAATATATGGATCTCAGCCCCAGTGTGGTTCCTTATGTTTTCTGGAAGAATAGAATAAGAGTTGGAAGGGACCTTGGAGGTCTTCTAGTCCAACCTCCTGCCTAGGAAGAAAACCTGACACCACTTCAGACAAATGGTTGTCCACTCTCTTCTTAAAAAACTTCCAGTGTTGGAGCATTTACAACTTCTGGAGGCAGGTTGTTCCACTGCTTAATTGTTCTCACTGTCAGGAAATTTCTCCTAAGTTCTAAGTTGTTTTTCTCCTTGATTAGTTTTTACCCATTGCCTCTTGTTCTACCCTCAAGGGCTTTGGAAAATAGTTTGATTCCCTCTTCTTTGTGGCAGCCCCTGAGATATTTTTGGCTGGTTTTGGGACCATTTTTAGGCCATTTTCTTGTGCCTACAAAGACCAGCTGGCTGGCACATGCATGCCTGTTTTTTGGCTGTTTGGGGGGGCATTTTTCAGGCTATTTGGGGGACATTTTTCAGGCCATTTTTTGGTGCTCAAGTGCCCATGAAGACCAGCTGACCAGCGTGCCAAAAACCAGAAGAACAGCTGGTGCACATGTTCATAGAGCACTGGTGGGCTTCCATTTTTTTTTTTTTTACTACACGTTTGTTTGTGCACTCACAATGCTTCTGCCGAACTGGGAACAAGTCACCTCTCCCACAGAGAGGGCTCTGCATGCTACCTTTCGCATGTGTGCCATAGGTTCACCATCACAGATCTAGGTATTATCTACCTTCACATGCAAGGCTTCCTAATCATTTCCCATGCTGGTCAATAATGCCAGGATGCATATAATTGTCACAATGTAGAAAGAGAACAAAAAATAAATAAAACCTCTGAATTTATTTGAATTCTAGTTTTATGGAGCAAACTATTCAAGTGATTACAACTCTGACAAATTATTTGGTACCTTTTCCACCCGTACATGATGTTTAGCAGCATTTTCTACGTAGGAATAAGGAGAGAGAGAGAGAGAGAGAGAGAGAGAGAGAGAGAGAGAGAGAGAGAGAGAGAAAGAAAGAAAGAAAAAAAGAAAGAAAGAAAGAAAGAAAGAAAGAAAGAAAGAAAGAAAGAAAGAAAGAAAGAAAGAAAGAAAGAAATATGGATGATGGATGATAGAGATGATAGCTAGCTAGCTAGAAAGCTGGATAGCAGGATAACTAGATAGAGATAGATAGATAGATAGATAGATAGATAGATAGATAGATAGATAGATGATAGATAGATGATAGATAGATAGATAGATAGATAGATAGATGATAGATAGATAGATAGATAGAGATAGATAGATAGATAGATAGATAGATAGATGATAGATAGATAGATAGATAGATAGATAGATAGATAGATAGATAGATAGATAGATAGATAGATGATAGATAGATAGATAGATAGATAGATGATAGATAGATGATAGATAGATAGATAGATAGATGATAGATAGATAGATAGATAGATAGATAGATAGATAGATAGATAGATAGATAGATAGATAGATAGATAGATAGATAGATAGATAGATAGATAGATAGATATCCATTCATGTACCATCTGTCTATCATTTGTCTGTCTGTCTTATCTATCTATCTATGGATGATAGAGATGATAGCTAGCTAGCTAGAAAGCTGGATAGCAGGATAACTAGAGATAGATAGATAGATAGATAGATAGATAGATAGATAGATAGATAGATAGATAGATAGATAGATAGATATTCATGTAGCAAATAGAACTTTTAAAGAAAGAGGGAAAGTTGCAAACCAGTGATCAGATGGTTATATTTTTAGTTGCACTGAGCTGTATGAAATATCTCAGAAACTGCCACCAAGGCTTCAATGTCAGTTTTGATAATCATGCTAAATGCACGTATTTACTTATCTAGACATTAAATATATATATTGGCTATATATATCCATTGAGTTCTGTCTACATAGCAGGCAAGTTCCAAACATTCTAAAGGGAGACACTTTGCTGCATATGTAGAGTGAGGGTGTATATTTACCAAGGGCACCTTTACAGAAAGCGCCCTATGAAATATAAATGAGGACAAGACCAGGAACATAATTATGTAGGTTTTCAGCCAAGAAATGAGGTGAGGATCCCAAGGTGATACATCTTAGATGATAGAACTGAGAAATTAGGATCCAAGCAGAAGGGATATTTGGAAGTCACGACTTGCGGTGAAAGCTGAATCCCTACAGGAGCATTTCCAATGTTACACGTATGAGCTATAGCTTATGTTTGCTTATTTATTGGTTAGGTTCATATTTTGTCATTCCGCTAAGACAAGGGTGTCAAACTCAAGGCTCACAGGCTGGATCTGGCCTACGGGGTGCTTAGATCTGACCCGTGGGACTACCCTGGAAACAGCAAAGGACCAGTCCATGATGCCTCTGCCAGTGAAAACAGAGCACAGGAGGGCTGTGTGTGGGTCTGCCATGCTCCATTTTCGGCCATGACAGCCTCCTGCATCCCTCTGCCAGCAAAAACAGAGATTGCACGCCAGTCCTCTGAGCTATTTTCAGTGGCAGAGGGCTGCAGGAGGCTGCCCTGGCTGAAAATGAGTGACATCAAGCTGGCCACGCCCATCTCAGCCACACAATCCTGAGGTCAAACACAAACCTATTGATCTCAAAAGGATGGAAAGCTGGTCAAAATTGAACTCCTGGTACACACACACACACATATGCACGCACGCACACACTCATTATGGAATCTTGAGAATCTTAAACCTTATAAGCCTGAAATTTGTCACGTATGTTCCTCTTGGCTTCTAGGTGCTCGCTAAGAAAGGATTTTTCGGAATGACCATTAGATCATTAGTATTTCTTATTCAGCAATTAACATGCTCTGATGCTAAGGAGTTGTACTCCCCCTCCCCACCTGAAAAGAACTCTGTCCCAACTGCCAGTTGTCTATATTAACATGTTATGATGCTAAGGAGTTAGACATCCTACCCCCTCTGCCCACCTGAAAAGAACTCTGTCCCAACTGCCAGTTGCCTCACATTCTGTTGCCTCAGTTCAAACTGGCAGACATTCCGCTCATTCACGCAGGAGCGGTCTGGGGCTCCTTACAGTACTAAACCTCAATACCTCACCAAAATGTCTACATCTTCCACCTATGGAACTGCTTCCAGACTCAAGGCAATATTCTCTTATCTGTTTCAATCATCAACCACCACTGAGTCAATGGATTTGTCAATGAATTTCTCCTGCATAGGCCAATCACATGGTTTATCATGAAGCATGGGTATCCAGCTAGTATGGAGATGAAAAGCTGATTTGAAGCCAAAGGCTTGATTTTTTAGCCCCAGCCTCTTTATTTTCATCAGTTTTCCCCTACAGCATCATTACATGGAGGCTTCCTACGGGGGTGCAAGAACATAACTTCTAACCACAGATGTCTCACAGTTTGTTGTGAGCTTTACAACCGGAAGGTGGTAATTCCTGGGATAGTTTTTGTTTACTTGTTGGTTTGTTCTATCTTGGTCCTCCTGTTCTGCTTCCCAGAGGGATCCTTGATATCTGGATCTCATTCCTAGTAAGCAATGCCTGGATTTGCCTGAGCAACTTGGTCACATCCAGTGGGATGCAAAAAAATTCATGTGAGCGATAGCGAGAACTCGACATTGTCCGATGTTATTTTTAAAGCATCCAGCTGTGGTTGTCGCAACGAATTCTTTTTTTCCCCCTTCCCTTTTTGCAGGGAGGTAATAAAGAAGAAGCTAAGACTTCTGTTGAAGCACCACTGGGGGCTTATTTGCACAAAGCTGAAAGGAAAAAAAAACCCAGACTCGGTAGTCTGGATGTAGCTTCTACATGCTGAGAATTGCTGTATCCTCACAGCTTGTATGTCTTAGTAGCTTCTTTGTCTCTGGAGTACACACTAAGCTCCCGCTTCCAATAGATGTGGAAAAAGCAGAAATCTGCTCTCTTGCATCAGATGTGCTGCTTCTTCCGCTCATGTTTTAATCAGGGAACTTCCTTTATTTCTCTGGGTCTCATTCTCCACCATGGTACTGACCAAGAATCATTCCAAACTGTGCTTCCCAGGAAGAGTTGTAGAGCATGTTTTTGGTATGCAGAAGGGGCTTTATTTAGTTGGAAAATGTACTTAGCTGGTAAAGGGGCAAATAAGGTTTCCTTCAACTGAGTTTAACACCCTTCTAAATGATAACAGAAAATCATATTTCCCCGGGAAATAGAAATAGCACAGTTTGATTCCGTGCTATGTCTGTTTCCAACACACATTTGCATTTCTGTCTGTCTGTCTGTCTTTCTGTCTGTCTCTCTGTCTCTCTGTCTCTCTGTCTGTCTATCTGTCTGTCTATCATCTATCTACCATCTATCTATTTTTCTATCTATCTATCTATCTATCTATCTATCTATCTTTCTGTCTGTCTGTCTGTCTGTCTGTCTGTCTGTCTATCTGTCTGTCTGTCCATCTGTCCATCCGTCCATCCATTCATCCATCTATCTATCTATTTATCGAACTATCTATCTTTCTATCTACCTATCATGTAGCTACCCATCCATCCATCCATCCATCCATCATCTATTTATCTATCTATCTATCTATCTATCTATCTATCTATCTATCTATCTATCTATCTATCTATCTATCTAATCTCTCTGTAGGGGCTACTGCTAACATAATAATGCCAGAATGAAGTCTTCAAGCAAAAACCAAAGTGACGTTCTTCAGATGCAACAGTTATGCAATCATACCTTTGTACTTGCTCGCCCCCATTGTCACCCAAAGGCTCCCCTCTACATATTACTATGCCTATTTGCCTCCCAGTTTCCAAATTTAAGCTGCTGTCATCTTAAAATACTGATTTGGATCAGATCTGATTAGTACCTGGATGAGAAGTTCCTCTGGACTTCATGAAGTTAACTGGAGTCCATCTTTTATTTTAAAAACTGAAGATATACTCTCTCACACACACACGCCAGATCCTTTTTTTAAAATCACAAACTTGCCACATAAAATCCTAGCCTGCCTCATTAATTGTACATCTCCCAGGACTGTTTAAAGATACAGAATATCAGTTAAATCCATTTTCATCTGCAGGAGAGACACAACATAAAATCTATAACTTTTATGAACTTAATATGATCCTCCTGCGAAAATTGTTTTCTTCTCATTTACTTCTGCATGAATCCAGAACTCTTGCATATATATATATATATATATATATATATATATATATATATATATATATATATATATATATATATATATATATATATATATATATATATATATATATATATATATATATACTTTAAAGTCACAACCCCTGGTATGCCCAAGTATGGGAGGAAGGTCACACTTCCACTCTCTGTCATTAGGCTCGTCACAAGAGACCATCCAGACAGAAACCCAATATTTTTTACTGTTGCCTTTTTGTTACATTTGTTATATTTATGCTGATAAATAAATAAAGGGAGACTAGTATAGATCTATTTCAAGCTATTTAGCTCTCATCAGCTAGCCCCAAAAACTTGGGTATGGCTAGCTGATGAGAGCTAAATAGCTTGAAATAGATCTATACTAGTCTCCCTTTATTTATTTATCAGCATAAATATAACATATATATATATATATATATATATATATATATATATAATATATATATATATATATATATATATATATATATATATATATATATATATATATATATATATCTCCCTTTCCCTCTCCATCTCCCACTCTCTACCTCTCTACCTCTCTACCTCTGTCCCTCCCTTTTTCTCTCTGTTTATCTGTGTGTGTGTCTCTCACTCTCTGTTTTTCTGTCTCTGCTTCTCTCTGTGTGTGGTTCTCTCTCTGCTTCTCTCTCTGTCTGTGTCT
>NC_045551.1:61901011-61926011 GCF_009769535.1 Thamnophis elegans | reverse complement strand
TCTCTATGCATCAATGGTGGGATTCAAAAAAAAATACTACCGGTTCTGTGGGTGTGGCTTTGTGGGTGTGGTGTGGCTGTGTAGGCATGGCTTTGTGGGCATGACAGGGGAAGCCTACTGCAAAATCCCTGTGACCCGACAAATGCACGCATAACAAAAGCGTGCCGATGAAACTGCAGAGCGAAAACCGCGATGTCATCAACACGCCGACAACAGCGCGCCGACAGAAGCGCGATTTAAGTTAAGGTAAGGGTTAGGTTCAGGGTTAGGTTTAGGGTTAGGTTTAGGGTTAGGTTTAGGGTTAGGTTTAGGGTTAGGTTTAGGGTTAGGTTTAGGGTTAGGTTTAGGGTTAGGTTTAGGGTTAGGTTTAGAGCGTGCTTCTGTCGGCGTGCTGTTGTCGGCGTGCTTCTGCGCTCATTCGTCGGCGCGATTTAGAACTTGCGGTTTTGTCACCACGGTTTCGGCAGGCACACTTTTGTCGAGCGCGCATTTGTCGGGGAACCCCAAATCCCCATTCCCTCCCCACCCCACTAATCTGCTTTCCAGCTCCATTCTTCTGTTCAGGGCAACAAAAGAAGATCAGCTGGGAGTGGGAGCAGGGCCAGCCTATTCTCCGGTTCTCCAATCTACTCAAAATTTCAGCTACTAGTTCGCCAGAACCTGTCAGAACTGGCTTAATACCACCACTGCTTTGCATATAGCCGCAGATGTATATACACATAGATTAACACAGAGATATACAATGATAATCTTACAGCAGTCTGACTAAATTTTATATCCAAGGACATATTTAGCACAATAATACAAAACTTTCCACTTGTGAGTGACATTGGATTGTTAAGTTAACATCATGTTCACCTTCATTGTTGTTAACATCATCATCCTTGGTAATACGAAAGCAGGAAGGTTCCATTTTAATTGTGATTATACAGAGGCTGTGTGTACCTTTGAACTTTCACATTCTTAGCACTTGTTGTGTGATACAGGAAAACGATCAACAATTTTAATTCAGGCTTGCAGAAGAATTTCTCCTGTGGGCAAGATAGCTATCAAAGTTGAAAGGCTGTGTGTTGTTTTGTTTTTCTTTCTCAGTGGAAACAAAACATGATGTCAGGGGAAATGTTTTAAGGGATAATCTGGGGATATTGGCAGAGAATCAGGGGTGAAATTCAGCAGGTTCTCACAGGTTCTGGAGAACCAGTAATGGAAATTTTGAGTAGTTCGGAGAACTGGCAAATACTACCTCTGACTGGCCCATCCCTCATCTATTCTCTGTCTCCCGAGTCCCAGCTGATAGGGAGGAAATGGGGGTTTTGCAGTATCCTTCCCCTGCCATTCGCAACAAGCTATGCCCACAGAACTGGTAGTATTTTATTTTTTTAATTTCACCACTGCAGAGAACTGATTGATTTTATCATTCCTCAGGTTTGTGTAAATTTTATTGTGTTAAAACTGATTTTTTTAAATGTAGAAGAAGATTATAAAGCTCCTCAACATATAGGCTACTTCAGAGAGTTATTCCTACCAGTTCAGACCAGTTTGGCCAAGTAGGTAGTAACTCAACCGGGCACGAACCTGAACCAGTTCTCCAGTGGCACCATCTTGTTTTTTTAGTTATGTGCATGCACGCGTAGTGTGCATCAAGCGTGTACCACCCGAAGCACATCCCTGAGTGAACTATTGCAATAGCAATAGCAGTTAGACTTATATACCGCTTCATAGGGCTTTCAGCCCTCTCTAAGTGGTTTACAGTGTCAGCATATTGCCCCCAACAATCCGGGTCCTCATTTTACCCACCTCGGAAGGATGGAAGGCTGAGTCAACCCTGAGACGGTGAGATTTGAACAGCCGAATGGCAGAACTGCAGTCAGCTGAAGTAGCCTGCAGTGCTGCACTCTAACCACTGCACCACCTCGGCTCAGTAACAGAAGCTGGCAATAACAGAAGCTGGAACCCACCCCCCCCCCCTGGTCTAGTTATACAGTCCATTTTATGAATTTTGCTTTGTGTCCATTTTGCTACATCACAGAGGGTGTGGTTTTTATTCTGGGATGTTTAAATGCAACTCAATTCAAGTGTCCAATTTGGAAGCCAAGTAACAGTTTAATAATTCTTCCCGCCAATCCTTTGTTCCCCACCTTTGAATTTATATGTAAACCAGAGCAATGTTATTGTATAATAGTCTGTAAATTGTGTTGTGTAATGAACACAAACTTGAAGTGCGGTATTCTTAACCCAACTATTTGCTACCTTGTACATTGTCATTACAGCTTACATGCAGATTCAACTTAAAGATAGACTTCGGAATGAAACTTGTACTGAAATGGAGGATTAGGATTACCTGCATATTAACTTTTTAAAAATGTTTTAACTTTTTTTTTTTTTTAGTATAACAGGAGTGTCTTATTTGCTGACATTCTATGCCTAGGACATATTGGGACATTCTAGTCCCAATTTCAGGTCAATGTACAAATACGGCACACATTCACAGTAACCCATTTATATATATATATATATATATATATATATATATATATATATATATATATATATATATATATATATATATATATATATATATATATATATATATATATATCTATCTATCTATCTATATATATATATATATATATATATATATATATATATATATCTATATATCTATATATATATCAGCACAAATACAACATATGTAACAAAAAGGCAACAGTAAAAATATTGGGTTTCTGCCTGGACGGTCTCTTGTGACGAGCCGAAGGACAGAGAATGGAAGTAGTGATCTTCCTCCCATATTTGGGCATACCAGGGGTTGTAAAATCTAATAGATACCTTTCACCCTGGCTTGGCTGATAACGGATTAGAGCCTGTAGCTCAATGGTTAACACATCTGCCTAAGAGGCAATAGAGCACAGGTTCGATTCCCAGCAAGGGTATGGCTAGCTGATGAGAGCTAAATAGCTTGAAATAGATCTATACTAGTCTCCCTTTATTTATTTATCAGCACAAATATAACAAATGTAACAAAAAGGCAACAGTAAAAAAAAAATATTGGGTTTCTGTCTGGATGGTCTCTTGTGATGAGCCGAAGGACAGAGAATGGAAGTGTGATCTTCCTCCCATATTTGGGCATACCAGGGGTTGTGACTTTAAATATATATATATATATATATATATATATATATATATATATATATATATATATATATATATATATATATATATATATATATATATATATATATATTGCGTGTTGCAAACCAATTTTTTTTTCCTATGTGTGCAATTACTCACACAGATCTAAGATTGATTTTCATTTTCTTGGCGTGTCAGAAAACTATCTGCCTTTTAATATTATTAATAGCATATTTTAAAATTCTGCTCTGGTATTGTTTTAAGCCTTTTCACATCTCTAGATTTATTGTAGAATCTCTTGCTGGCATTTTTTTTCTCAACAGGTAGCAAATAAAAATATAAATATATTTTTTTTAAAAAAAATTGTTTGCTTGACTGAGATTTGTGTCAAGAGAAGAAACTGTGGCAAGGAAAAATTACTGCCCCCTACAGTGAAATCTAAGAAGCAAGAATTACTATCCATGATCCTATCCATAAAGAAAAACAAGACTTCCTGAAATGCTCAGGTAGCTGAGACCATTTGTGCAACATTTAAGGGTGGATTGAGAAATGGGTAAGTGAATGATCAAACTAAAGACTTCCTTTCAAACTCTCAGTAGTTTTATCTCAAGGAACGTTGGCATGGACAATTGCAGTCTGCTTCCCCCATCAACACATTTTATACAAGGTACCAATCTTGCTCTAAATCCATTTTGATGTTCAGGTTTCAAATGACAAATTGGAAGGGAGGTTTGTGTGAGATGCTGAACCAGAGAATGGGGAAATGAAAGCTTTCCAGCCTGACTGGAGTCTAAAACTCCCTTAAATTACTATGAAATGTGACAGGTTCCAGTTTGCCCACTGACTTAGTAAGAAAATACCTCTTCTGCATCAAGAGGGAGAAAGTATTCTACTCAAACCCACCACACCTCTCTCAATCATTCGGCCAGAATTGAAAATCACAGAGTTGGAAGGGACCTTGGAGGTCTTCTAGTCCAGCCTCCTGCCCAAGTATCAGACCCTATACCAATGATGAGGAACTTTTTTGGCTCACATGCCAAAAGCGGGGGGAGCGTAGGGGGGTCATGCACAGGCGTGCCATACCCATAATGCAATGCACATAACCCCAGTGTGTGTATGCTCATGACCAGTGCTGCCCCCATTTTTGGTGTGCTTTTTTTCGCCCTCCCCAGGCTCCAGAGGCTTTATAGGATTTGTATTTTTGTATTTAAGAAAACAGCCTCCCCTGCCCCACTAGAGGCTCTCCGGACCATGAAAAACTGGCCCTGCGGGCAAACCAGAAGTTCAGAAATGGACTTCCAGTTTGCTCACAGGGTCAGTTTTAGCCTTGCCTGAAGGCTTCCCTGGAGGCTCCGGAGGGCAAAAAACGACCCTACAAGCAAACTGGAAGTCACTACGAGCAAACCAGAAGTTTGTCCGTAGGATCGTTTTTTGTCCTCCAGAGTCTTCAGGGAAGCTTCCTGGAAGCCCCTGAAGGCTCCGGAGGGATAAAACCGGTCCTAAGAACAAACTGGAAGTCTGTTCCCAAATTTCCGGTTTGCCTGTAGGGACGGTTTTTCGTGCTCTGGAGGCTTCAGGCGAAAAATGGCTTCAAAAGAAGGTCGAAGTCAGCTGGACTCACGTGCCCTTACAAATGGCTCCACGTGCCACCTGTGGCACGCATGCCATAGGTTCCCTATCACAGCCCTATACCATTCTGGACAAATGGCTGACTCATCTTTTCTTAAAAACCTCCAGGGATGGAGCACTCACAATTTCTGAAGGCAAGCTGTCCCACTGTTTAATTGTCCTCACTGTCAGGAGATTTTGCCTTCTCCTTGATAAGTTTCCATCCATTACTTCTTGCCTTCCATTCAGGTGCACTGGAAAATAGGTTGATCTCCTCTTCTTTGTGACAGCCTCTCAAATGCTAGAAGACTGCTGTCATATCACGCCAGTCCTATTCTTGGTTACACTTGGTATATCCAGTATCCGTGACCAGTTTGGAAGTATGATACACCTTAGTCTAGGAGCCATTTTATGGATGCAGTGGCTCAGTGGCTAAGACCCTGAGCTTGTCGATCCGAAAGGTCGGCAGTTTGGTGGTTTGAATCCCTAGGGCCCCATAATGGAGTGAACGCCTGATCTAGCCTAAACAAGTCAGATGTGCCATGAACAATGTAACCTTTGTCCCCTTCTTCACATATTTGGGTTAGATTTGGAAGTGGAGAAAGAGATATTTGCACGAGTGGTAGGAATACAGATCTGCACTTAGAGAAGGAGAGTTTTGTTGCCATGTATGAACATCATGGGATGACATGGTGGCTCAGCGGCTAAGATGCTGACCTTGTTGATCGGAAAGGTTGGTAGTTTGGTGGTTCAAATGCCTAGCGCCACTTAATGGAGTGAGCTCCCATTGCTTCTCCCAGCTTCTGCCAACCTAGCAGTTTGAAAGCATGTAAAAATGGAAGTAGAAAAATAGGGACCACCTTTGGTTGGAAGGTAACAGTGTTCTGTGCACCTTCGGCATTTCGTCATGCTGGCCACATGACCATGGAGATGTCTTCAGATAGCAGTGGCTCTTCGGCTTTTCAACAGAGATGAGCACTATCCCCTAGAGTCAGGAATGGCTAGTATATATGTGTGAGGCAGTGGTGGGATTCAAATAATTTACCAACTGGTTCTCTGTCCTAATGACCAGATGGGTAGGTGGAGCTTAGTGGTCACGTGACCATGTGGGCATAGCCAACTCAACATTACTCAGGTCAATGGGCACTTTGCCTTAGCTGTTACAATGTAATAAGGGGTAACCGGAGAGGCAGTTTCTGTAAGCAGGGCAATAAAAATTAAGCTAGAAACAACACCAGAATGTTTCCTTCCTGCCTTCCTTACAGGATTAGTCCTGTAAAGCAGAAAAAGACCAAAAGAAGATTTCTTCCAACAACTGATTCTCTGAACCTCTTAGAAACTTAAGAACCGGTTCTCCCAAATAGGTGCGAACTGTCTGAATCCCACCACTGGTGTGAGAGGAACATTTACCTTTAGAAGCCATTTTGGAGTCTGTCACCTGTCTGCCAAATACAGCATTACACCTTGACCTTATTCGGTGCATCTTTTGTAATCCCTTTGTACTGGAGACGCAAATACTTTTTGACTTTGGTGAAAAGCGAAAAAAGGGTTGGAGAGAATAAGTGATTCATATCCAAAGTGCAATTGAAGACTCTTTCAAATAATACTGAATTAGATGCAACACTTCTATTTGCAGTACATAATTGGTAACAAAAGGAAAATGTCCACTGATTCTAGGAATAAGAAAAAAGTCCTGGAATGGTTTCAGCATTTCCCAGATACTGAAGTGAAAAACAGAATAGACAAACAGACAAACAGAATTTGGGCTAAAGTAAGATCCAGATAACTATAGTATTAAGGGTCAATCAATCTACATATATAATTCTCTGTGCTGTCCATTGTAAGTACAATATACAGAGTATGACAAACAGAATAGAATTTATACCCAAGTTAAAATTAAGCAAGGATTATATCTGATGTCCCTAAAGTACTTTTTCAAGAGGCAACTGGACTTTCTGGTTTTTCTTTGAAGACATTTGGCTTCTCATCCAAGAAGCTTCTTCAGCTCTGATTATATCTGATCATAAGAGTCACAGTGGCGCAGTGGAAGGCAGTAGTACTTCTGCTGACTGTCGGCTGCCTGCAATTTGGCAGTTCGAATCTCACCACAGTCAAGGTTGACTCAGCCTTCCATCATTCTGAGGTCAATAAAATGAGGACCCAGATTGGTGGGGCTGACTCTTTAAACCGCTGAGAGAGGGCTGTCAAGCACTTTGAAGCGGTATATAAGTCTAAATACTATTGCTATTTCTTTGTTATTTGTTGCTCAGTTCCTAAGCCATGTCCAACTCTTTGTGACCTTATGAATGATATTAGTCCCTTATTTAAATGCATGTAAAACAGAGGTGGGTTCCTACCAGTTCGCACCTATTCAGTAGAACCGGTTCATCAAATCTACCGAACCGGTTAGAAGAGGTTCCACCAGTGGACCCGGAAAGCAGGCCACACCTACAGAAGAGGTTCCAAAAATTTTTGAAACCCACCACTGGTCCTTGGATATGATTATTCTACACTATCATGCTCATATTTATAAAACTCAGTGCCTCTGTGAAAGGTAAGGATGACTACTGCGTTTGTGGTGCAATCAGAACATTGCGTGTGTTGAAGTTGTTTTAACGCAAACCAAAGATGCCTTTTAAAAAACTAGTTTACATCATATTCTTATGCATGCCAGTGCTGTGTGTGAGGTAATTTAAGGTGGTTCTGACCAGTGTCATTGGCATCTTCATATCCGGTCACATGGGCAGCAAGCCACTCCCATCCGGTCACATGGGCGGCAAGCCACTCCCACAAAGGAGGCCACACCCACAGAGTAGGTTTGAACAATTTTTGAAACCCACCACTGATGTAAAACCAGCCATAATCAGGTGTGTGTGTTGGGGGGGGGGCAGAAACAGGATATAAATCATATGCATTCCAGTCTTGCCTTGTGACAGCAGTCATGAAAATGTTCCTGCTGTGTGTTCCTTGCAGCTGGGTGAGCTTCCACCCTTTCTAACTTTAGTGCCTGTAGTGTCTTTAATTAAAAAGAATAGAATTTCATTTAAAGACTGGGCAGTTTACACTACCAGAAAAAAGGGATAATAGCAAGAATGGGAGGCAAATAAAATCTGCATTAATCAGCTCCCAAGTTAGCCTAAGGCTTCTATCCACAAAGGTTCATCAGAATAGAATATTTTTTAGAGTCTAGGTGGATTAATCAGGAGAGGTCTCCTGATATCTCAGTGGGCAATGTATTTCATGTAACAGGAGCTGGTCAATCTTCACATCTTTTATCTCATGTGGAGTGGGGACCTACAGCTGGCCCCTTTGGAATGCATGGAATATTCAGAGTATAAGATGCACCTTCCCCCCCTAAAAGAGGGTGAAAATTTGGGTGCGTCTTATACACTGAATGTAGCCCCACCCACCAGCCTCCACCCTTTGGCCTCTGCCTCCCAGCAATTTACCTCCTTGCATCAAATGGGAAAAATGGGGCTTGTGAAGGTGGAAATAGGCTATGTCAATCTCTGCAGCCTGAAACAGCTGATCATTGGGAGGCCCAGGCTGAAATTGAAAGTGAAACTTGCTGTTTGTTGTAAGGGGCAAATTGCTGGGAAGCACAGGGAGATTTTTTTTTTCTTCTAATCAGGCTAGACTGAAACAGGCTGTTTGCTGTTTGCTGCAAGGGAGTAAGTCAATAACTATAAATGCCTATAGAATGTTCAAATTATTAGACTTATTTTTTTAAAGATTGCTTTATTATTGTTCTAGGCAACATAACATGAAGAAGCTTTTTAAAATAAATGCTTGATCTGAAGTGGCCCAGTACTATTGTATCCTCTTTTAAATAGCAAAGAATAATGTATACTTCCAGAAAGCCATGTCAATTTTAACAGCTTCTGTACAAGTATAGTCTGAAATGTAACACCACAATGTATATTGTCTGTACTGTTTGCTGTTTGCTGCAAGGAGGAAAATTGCTGGGAGGCAGAGGCAGATTTCTTTCCCTTGTTTTCCTCCCCAAAAGCTAGATACATCTTATTCTTTGGAGTAAAATATCAACAACCTCAGATATGCAGATGATACCACTCTAATGGAGAAAGTGAAGAGGAACTAAAGAGTCTCTTGATGTGGGTGAAGAAAATCTTAAGTATTCTGTTGAGGAATCCATAAAGAATTTTGGATAATGATTTTTTTTTCAATCAAGGAAGCTTCAGATCAATACCTTGAATTTCTTTTATTGACAAGCTAATTGTCAACAAACCTGACTGCAAAACAAAAACTTGGAAATATTTTTTGGAAAAAAAAATACAGAGTAAACAAACAAGCACGCCCACCCACTCCGAAATGAGTATTCTCAGTCTCAGTGCATTTCAGCATGGCGTCTTGTGGGCTATTAATTGCACAAAACGAAAACACAGATTGCTTGTTATGCACAAAATTATCAACTCATTTTCACTGTTGCCAAAAAATTATATTGATGGACAGCTATTTGTCTAAAATGGTGTAGGGTCTCCTGCCTGAGCAGAGCAGAAAGGGACAACTTGCCACAGCCAAATCACTGGAACCAACTAGACATGGCCAACTAGACATGGCCAACTTGGCATGGCCCACTCACCGCAACCAACTCCCTGCCGGACAACACATCACGGCTACCTTGCTTTGGGGATGACTAGTAGTGGAACCATTCAAAAATTCTATTTCATTATTTAAAACAAATAAATAAAAAAAAACGTTTAATTTTTTGCAATTCCCAATTTCATTCTGTTCCCTCCTTTTGCATACTTACTTTAATGATTCTATACCAGAGGTGGGTTCCTACCAGTTCACACCTCGGTAAAAGCTGAGGTGGTGCAGTGGTTAGAGTGCAGCACTGCAGGGTACTTCAGCTGACTGCAGTTCTGCAGTTTGGCTGTTCAAATCTCACCGGCTCAAAGGTTGACTCAGCCTTCCATCCTTCCGAGGTGGGTAAAATGAGGACCCGGATTGTTGTTGGGGGCAATATGCTGACTCTGTAAACCGCTTAGAGAGGGCTGAAAGCCCTATGAAGCGGTATATAAGTCTAACTGCTATTGCTATTGCTATTCGGTAGAACCAGTTTGTCAAATCTAACGAACTGGTTAGAAGATGTTCCACCAGTGGACCCGGAAAGCAGGCCACACCTACAGAAGAGGTTCCAAAAAATTTTGAAACCCACCACTGGTCCTTGGATTTGATTATTCTACACTATCATGCTCATATTTATAACACTCAGTGCCTCTGTGAAAGGTAAGGATGACTACTGCATTTGTGGTGCAATCAGAACATTGCGTGTGTTGAAGTTGTTTTAACGCAAACCAAAGATGCCTTTAAAAAAACAAGTTTACATCATATTCTTATGCATGCCAGTGCTGTGTGTGAGGTAATTTAAGGTGGTTCTGACAAGTGTCATCGGCATCTTCATATCCGGTCACATGGGCGGCAAGCCACTCCCATCCGGTCACATGGGTAGAAAGCCACTCCCACAAAGGAGGGCACACCCACAGAGGAGGTTCGAACAATTTTTGAAACCCACCACTGTTCTATACCATTATTTCTTTGATATTAGTGTAATTAATGTAAGACGTGGTGATATTGCCTGTGGCAAGATGGCCATGGTGAATTGTTATAGAGCTTGAGCTGGGGGGGTGGGGGTGGATGGGTGGGGGGTGGACTAGCAAACCTTCCAGCTGTGTTATTCTTTCTATTCATCATATTTGAACAGACACATATCCCAGTTTTGGATCGATACCTATTTCTACTTTCCAGAATAAAAGAAAGCATTTTTTTTTAAAAAAAATTGTCCCTGTTTTATCTTATCAAATGTACCTCCCCATTTGCCCATCTGACCATTGCTTGGCCCGGATATGTAATTTTCCCTTCTTCTTCCACCCATCCTTTTATACAGGCAAACTTCTGTAATAAGTAAATTAATTTAATCATCAATATAAATTTACCTACCCTGCAGGACTATTAATTTTAATTTATTTGTCTGAGACCTTTCATAGCCTCTGATGTTAGAAGGAAACTGAATGCTTTAGAGCTTACACAAATGCAGCCACAGCATTTATCTGCTTTTCATTAAAAAGCAGACAAAAACACTTATATACAGTTGTGCACGTGTGTGTGTGTGTGTGTGTGTGTGTGTGTGTGTGTGTTTGTATGTGTCTGTTTTGAACCAGATTTGTTCAAGTCAAACCAGCTCTTAAAGCAATAGCACATTTCAGCGTTGCTTGCAAACATTTTCTTATTAATGCTGATCTGTGGCTGTGACAAAATTATCCCTGTTAGACTTTCTTCTCAATGTATTCCTTCAGTTTTATGATTGCTGAAAGAGATCCCTTATATGCAATATATTTGTGGAAAAAATGGATACTTCACCTGTGAGGATGATCAACAATGAAGGGAAATGACATACAAAAGATATTAAAAATATAGTCTTCATTTTGACTTAGATGGTGATGGAGGAGGAGGAGGAAAATGAGGAAAAGAGGAAGGAGAGGAGGAGGAGGAGGAGGAGGAAAAGAAGAAGAAGAAGAAGAAGAAGAAGAAGAAGAAGAAGAAGAAGAAGAAGAAGAAGAAGAAGAAGAAGAAGAAGAATTACATGCCAGTGAAAGTTTACTGATTGAGCATTTCATATGTATTCAGCAGTACAATGGAAATCCCCAACAATACCTTAATCTGAAAACTGGCAGTGGAAATTGTGTGAATATATTTCTACATCGAATAGAGGGGCGGGGTGACCTAGAGGTGAAGAACAGTGGCACTGTGGCTTAGAGGTGAAGACACTTGCATCCCACTCAGAAAGTTGAGAGTTCAACCCTAGGCAGAAACACATGTTTCTCTATCAGGGAACAAAGAGAAAAGATCTGCTGTGAACTCTGTGTAGGCATTGGGAAGGGCATCTGGCCAGTAAACTCTCAGCTCAACTCAGTCTCCCTGACTCCATTCTGATAAAAAGGGATTGAAGGTAAAGGTTTCCTTGCACATATGTTCTAGTTGTTCCCGACTCTAGGGGGCAGTGCTCATCTCTGTTTCAAAGCTGAAGAGCCAGCACTGGATTACAGGGTTGTAAAAAAAAAAAACCAAAACCTTCCATTTCTAATATAATATCAACCTCTCAGTTTATATTCTAGTGCATTGTGAGGAGTGGTCATAGATGTTTTTTGACTACCCCAAGCAGAGGTGGGTTCCTACCGGTTCGGCCGGTTCGGCCGAGTAGGTAGTAACTTGGCCTGCTACGTACCCAAACCGGGTCTCTTGGTGCCACCATAGGTGCCACCATCTTGGGTTTTTTTTTTTTTAGTGCTGCATATGTGCGCATAGCAGCATGCCCCTGAGCAATAGCAGTAGCCAAAACCCACCCCAGGGCAAGCCACTAGAATGTAAACTGAAAGCAAATCCCATTGTTTACTAGCACTGATGAAGTTACCTAGTTTGGTTAATAGCAGTGGTGGGTTTCAAAAATTGTTCGAACCTACTCTGTAGGTGTGGCCTCCTTTGTGGGAGTGGCTTGCTGCCCATGTGACCGGAAGGGAGTGGCTTGCTGCCCATGTGACCGGATATGAAGATGCTGACGACACTTTTCAGAACCACTTTAAATTACCTCACACACAGCACTGGCATGCATGAGAATATGATGTAAACTTGTTTTTTTAAAGGCATCTTTGGTTTGCGTTAAAACAACCTCAACACACGCAATGTTCTGATTGCACCACAAACGCAGTAGTCATCCTTACCTTTCACAGAGGCACTGAGTTTTATAAATAGGAGCATGAGAGTGTAGAATAATCATATCCAAGGACCAGTGGTGGGTTTCAAAAAATTTTTGGAACCTCTTCTGTAGGTGTGGCCTGCTTTCCGGGTCCACTGGTGGAACCTCTTCTAACCAGTTCGGTAGATTTGATGAACCGGTTCTACCGAATAGGTGCGAACTGGTAGGAACCCACCTTTGGTTAATAGAACATCTGCAAGAAAACAGCTCAAGTCAGAGACCCCCTCCAATTTCAACCTTCAGTTACAAATATTGTCCCCTTATTGGTATCGCTTAATCTCTGTTTGGTGCAGAGAAGCAGAGGTTGCGATATGCTTCATGCTTAATCACATCGAGTGTCTTGAACGACAAATGCCAAAATGTGAGAAGATTAAAAAATATCCCTTCCCAAATAAAGGTTTTGCATATTCTTAGTGCAGAACAGCAGGCCTGGCATGTCTAAATCTCATATAAGGTGCCCATCACTTCACTCAAAGGAAGAAGGAAAAAAAAACGTCCTTATCTCTATTTCGGTATGTCAAGAATAGTATTGCCAATCTATTTTGACAGATGGCAGATTATTTTTCCAAGAGTCTTTTTTTCACACATGTTTCCACTAGTGCTTGCAGAGGTCTTCCACTGAACCTACTGCCTGAGGGTACAAATTAAAATGTAAACCCGCAAAATATCAATAAAACTGTCAAAACTATATATTTCTCCCAGGATATATACTTTAAGAAAATCATGGCTTTCGGGCAACAGTTTCTGCCTACAGGATCACAGATGCTATCAAGATTCATTATTCAGAGATATTATTATGGCACTATACCTGTTGATAAGAGAATTTTGGGGCTTTATGGGAATTTGAACACGGACTGTGGAGGTATCTCCTGTATTAACTCCGGCAGAAAGAAATGCTCATATATAGTCCTACCCATAAGGAATTCTTATTTTACTTCTGTTGGAAGAAATATCCATCTGGTTCGGTTCCAAGTGGGGAGAAAGATACTGGAAACATGGAGGGTGATTGGAAAGATGGCCTAATGATGAAGCAGAACCACCAAGCCCATGTCCCTGGTGCAGCTGACCACATGGAGTTGAGAGAGGGGTATTATTTATACCCTCTCTTGGAATTTGAACATGAGATTCCTGTTCCTCTGCAAGCTATTGGCTGCTGTAGGGATCATAGCTAACCTTGTAGGTTTCCTGAGTCAAGCTTGGTTGAAGCTTGCTGGTGATGCAGTGTCCCCAGGTGATTTTGTAATCCAGTGAACCCCACTGCTAGATAATCCTATGATGCAGGGCTGGGGATCTGGCTTCTTTTACTGCCGGTTCACTCAGGGACGCGCTTCAGGCGTGCGCACGCTCGATGCGTGCTATGCGTGCATGCATAGAAGTAAAAATAATGCTTCTGTGCATGCTCAGAAGCAAAAAACAAGATGGTGGAGCCCAGGGGTGGGTTCCTGCCAGTTCTAACCTCTTCTATAGAAGAGGTTCCACAAATCTACAATGCCGTTTAGAACCGGTTCCAGTTCCCCCCCCCCCCGCCCATCCGCACATCATCAAGATGAAGAGCGAGAGGAGGAATTATGGGAGTTGAAGTCCACAAATCTTAAAGCTGTCAACTTTGAACACCCCTGGGTTTTTTTTCTAAAGGGTTAGAGGTGCAAGGGTCTTGTAAATTGACAGCTTTAAGATTTGTGTGCTTCAAATGTCAGGGTTTCTGAGCCAACATTTTGGTTGTTAAGCAAGAGTGTTGTTAAGTGAGTTTCACCACATTTTACAAATTGGCCACGCCCACCCAGTCACATGGCTGCCAAGCCACTCCCACCCACTTACATGGCTGGCAAGCCACTCTACCCACTCACATGACCGGCAAGCCACTCCCACAAAGCAAGCCACACCTACAGAAGAGGTTCTAAAAAAATTTGAAACCCACCACTGGTGGCGCCTATGGTACCGCCGATAGAACCTGTTCGGGTGCGTGTCCAACCGAGTTACTACCTACTCATCCGAACTGGTCCAAACCAGTAGGAACCCACCTCTGCTATGATGTCCTGGAGGGTCATGGCTTCATCCCCTGAAGCTGAAGGTGTTTTGTTTTGTAGATATGAGACGA
This sequence comes from Thamnophis elegans, assembly GCF_009769535.1. Taxonomy (NCBI): domain Eukaryota; kingdom Metazoa; phylum Chordata; class Lepidosauria; order Squamata; family Natricidae; genus Thamnophis; species Thamnophis elegans. Next base: position 61,911,399 of record NC_045551.1, on the reverse strand, counting down.
GGTGGCGCAGTAGTTAGGGTGGTGCAGTGGTTAGGGTGCAGTACTGCAGGCCACTTCAGCTGACTGTTATCTGCAGTTCAGCAGTTCAAATCTCACCGGCTCAAGGTTGACTCAGCCTTCCATCCTTCCGAGGTGGGTGAAATGAGGACCCAGACTGTGGGGGCGATATGCTGACTCTGTAAACCGCTTAGAGAGGGCTGAAAGCCCTATGAAGCGGTATATAAGTCTAACTGCTATTGCTATTGCTATTGCTATATGCTGGCCCAGTCCTTCTCAATGGGCATTAAATATCTGCTGAAGCTCTGAGTTTCTGTCTCCCTTAAGACTTCTATTTCTCTTTTAGGGGAAATATAATATTCTGCCTTTTTAATATTATTTTAAAACATTTCATTCTTCTAGGAGAGGGGTGGCTGGGTGTTAACTTCCTACACTTTTTTTTTTTTTTGGCTAACCGAGCACCAAATCGTCTGCTTCGACTAAACCATGGACGACACTAATTAAAATCAAAGGAAGCTTAATCCTTTCATAAGCTGTTTGTCTTTGTTGGGAAAAGTCTGAACAACCTTGTTACTTTTGATAACTTTAAGCCACTGACTCCCGGCACCCTGACAGATAGCTGAGCATGTAAAAACGTACCTCTGTATTTGGAGATGGGCTTAGCTGGCTTTATAGAGATTATTAAGGATGTTAAAGTGAAATGTTAGTCTTTCTTTAAAGCCCCGTGTTTCCATCAGTAATTAAGAGGTGATTGCATATGTGCCATGCTGGCTCTCCCTCTGTGTTAGTCATTGAAAAAAGCCAACACAAAACAATGTCAAGGTTTCCTGGCTTGGATATAAAAGCCTCCTGTTTGTGTAAAAGAAGACATCACAGGTTTTTTTTTCTTCTTCTTCCAACATCTTAATGAAAAGAAAAAAGGACACTTCTGCTTATGAAGGCATTGTGAATTTGCTGAGCTTTAATTTTCAAGAGCTTTCCTGTACCTTTCAGGTTTCTATTATTCTATTATTATTTATTTACAAAATATATATATACAATAAACATACAACATACAATGGACTCAGGGGTGGGTTTCTCACCCCATTACAACCGGTTCGGTTGGAATGGGGCCGGCGGCATCCTCGTGTACGCGCGCGGCGCACACATGTGTACTAGCATCTGTGCGATGCTCCAGCTGCTCCTGGAGGATCGCGCAAGCACTGTATGCGTCCTGCGCATGCGTGGAAGCGCAGAACTCGTCAAAATCGGGTAAGGAGCGCGGGCAGGCGGGTGAGCCAGTCGCCGTTCCCAGAAGTTACTTACTTCTGGGTTCGCCGACCAACCGGTTCGCAGGGACCGCCGCAAACCGGTTGAAACCCACCCCTGAATGGACTGTAAGAAAGGCTGAGTGCCAAAGAATGGAGGCCTTCGAACTCTGGTGCTGGAGAAGACTCCTGCGAGTCCCTCGGACTCCAAGGAGATCAAACCGGTCAGTCCTAGAGGAGATCAATCCTGGCTGCTCTTTAGAAGGCCAGATCCTGAAGATGAAACTTAAAGACTTTGGCCACCTAATGAGAAGGAAGGATTCCCTGGAGAAGAGCCCAATGCTGGGAAAGATTGAGGGCAAAAGAAGAAGAAGGGGACAGCAGAGAAGGAGGTGGCTGGATGGAGTCACCGAAGCAGTAGGCATGAACTTAAGTGGACTCCAGAGGATGCTAGAGGACAGGGAGGCCTGGAGGAACATTGTCTATGGGGTCACAATGGGTTGGACATATCTTCTCATATTCCAATGGCCACAGGTGAGCAGTCCAAGACATTGTACATCTGGGACCTGTCTTCACTTCTTTTATAGTACTATTAATAAATTGTAAACACTCACACAGGACATAAACCAGGTAAGGTTATATGCATTTGGTTGTGATTATTTTGATGGGGAAATGAACCACAAGCTTAAAAGTTCAAATTTAATGTACTGATTTTTTTTTAATGATCGTTTTCGAAGGCCAATTACAAATATCACACCAAAAAAAGTATATATTGGAAAATTGCCATTAGACAATAAATGGTAGAAACTAACACAAGACTATCCAAAGATAAATTTGATTAAAGTGTGATGAGGTTCATTCCCCTTTTCCAAGCAAAATGTGATGAAATGTGGAAAAAAACCTAAAATAACTGAAATAGCTTTAATACCACTAAAGTGTAATTTCTCATAAATCAACACAGATCTGGGTTTTTACATCTGTTCAAATATTAAAAGAAGTAATATGATTTTTTCAGTAAAATGAGGAAATGTGTGTTGTGGCTTTCATCTAAGATAAAATGATGAGATTTTGATATTGAAATATGATAAAATGGGTGTGATTGATTGATGAACAAGCTACCAAGGATTGCTTTGACTGCACATAAATATCAAAACCAGTCTTTAGACATTATCCCTATTAAGCAGCTAGCCAGTTTATGCTAAAATCTCTTCACGATAGATGGGCAAATCTTTAGCCTTTTAATATTCTATTTGAAATAAAAGCATTAAATCAGATTTACTAATAAAACACATTTGTTCAGATAATGTAATGTTCACTCTATGGAGTTAATGGAGAATTAAATGAGCCACTTGCAACTAATAGTTATCTGTAAAAAAAAACACATATCTTATATCGATGACTAAAGGATCCTTATTAACTGGTTAATTATGAGTCTTTTCAACCAAGGAAATGTATAAATGAAAAAAATAAAGTATACCAGAACTGCACGGGTATGGATTTTAAGGTACCTGATTGCTAAACAACCAGTTTAAGTAGACTATGAGCCATTTTTGGAGAGCATGGCTTGTGATTAGTGGTTGGTTAAGCATATCTCTGATCTTATATCATTGCTCAATTGCCTTAGGCTGTGTGAGTGTGTTGCAACTCTTGCAAGCATTCAGGGGGTTATTTCTGGAAGTTACAGTATAACAAACAGCACAACATCTCTTCTGTCCTTCTAAATCTGGATAGTTTGTGGCAATATAAAGACTCCAATCTGATGACACATTTAACTGCCTGCTCTTCTCCTACAAAACATGAGAGATTGAAGGTAAAATTAGAATAGAATAGAATAACACAGTTGGAAGGGACTTTGGAGGTCTTCTAGTCCAACCCGCTGCCTAGACAGGAAACCCTATACCATTTCAGACAAATGGTTATCCAACATCTTCTTAAAAACTTCCAGTGTTGGAGCATTCACAACTTCTGGTGGCAAGTTGTTCCAATGTTTAATTGTTCTAACTGTCAGTTGCTTCTCCCCTTAATTAGTTTTCACCCATTGCTTCTTGTTCTGCCCTTAGGTACTTTGGAGAATAGCTTGACTCCCTCTTCTTTGTGGCAGCTCCTGAGATATTGGAAGACTGCTATCATGTCACCCTTAGTCCTTCTTTTCATTGAACTAGACACGCCCAGTTCCTGCAACCGTTCTTCATATGTTTTAGCCTCCACTTCCCCTAATCCTCTTTGCTGCTCTTCTCTGCACTCTTTCTAGAGTCTCCACATCTTTTCTACATCGTGGCAGCCAAAACTGAATGCAGTATTCCAAGTGTGGCCTTACCACTTATAAAGTGGTATTAACACTTCACGTGATCTTGATTCCATCCCTCTAAACCTCTAGAGAAAAGGTTTTTATATACCTCTGTTTCCCCAAAAATAAGACAGGGTCTTATTTACTTTTGGGCCCCAAAATAAGCACTAGGACTTATTTTCAGGAGGTGTCTTATCCCCCCCATGTACAGGAGCCCCATTTCTTCTGTTTGCTTGCTGTGGAGCAGGAGGCTGTGCAATGCACCAGAATCATCATTGTGAGCAGGGGTGTCGTTGCCCACACCCCTTGCACCAACTTATCTTACAGCCTCCACCGCCAGGTCCCCCATGCCCAATACCTTGCAGGGGAGCCTCCAGCAACCCCGTCTAGCAGGACCTTGTGTGGGCACCATCCCACATCTGCATGCTTGCAGCTGCAAAAGAGCAGGAGGCCTAGTTATGTGCTGCTGCTTCAGCCATGAGGCAGGTGGTAGTGGAGCTGCCCCACATATTTCTGCTTAAATTGTAATTAAATACCATACTGGGTTTCTATCTCAGTATTTTATAAGTCCAACTGCTATTGCTATTGCTATTGCTATTTTTTTTAATAACTATTTTTTTTTTGTATTGGGATAGAATCAGGGTGGCTGAATGGAGCTGAGCATTTACCGGCCAGATTCCCTTCCTGATGCCTTCGTGGAGTTAACAGTAGATATTTTCTCTTTGTGCGCTGGTGAAGAAACATCCGCCACTACCTAGGATTGAACTCTAAGCTTCCTGAGTGTGAGGTGAGCATTTTTACCTCTAGTCCACCACACTGCTCTAGCTTAGTAGGTATATATTTGAAGAATATTAAGGAACTTCAAGGAAGATTAAATATTTTTAAAATAATATTCAGGAGTAGGAGACATTTTGTTCTTCCTCACTCAGCGCTAGGCTTGATGCTTTCAATTATTTCAGTTCTTCAAAGTACAGAAGAGGTTTTTTTTTTGTCAAATCATGTTTCTTTCCTAATAAAGTGGGGAAAATGTTGTTATTAGCATAAGATAGAAACAGCGCTCTTAAGATGAGAGGAGCAATCAGTAACAAAGTGCAGTAATAAGATAACAATCATGTTATCTTCACACGATGATTCCTCCATTGTGATGGATTTAATAACCGCAATATTTTATTACTTCCCTCATTTTCCTCCTCTCGCAGTAATATCCAGTCACAATTTACGTCAATGTTTCCTCCCCCAATATAAATTTGGCTTCCACTGATGGCAGATCGTTTATATAGCATTGTTAAAACCAGCATCTTAATACAGACACTCTACTGCCATTAACATGCTTAATGATCACAAAAGGAATATAGAATTGGATCAATTAAAGGAGGGGGTTAGCCAAGCCCTCGCTTGAAATGTGTGTGGGCCACCACTAATGAAATGGTGCTCTCCCGAGTCCTTGTTGGGAAATATCAAATAAGTCGGACAGTTAATCAATTGGGACAGAAATCACTGCTTCATTCTTACAGAGAGGAGATTAAAAGAAGGAAGGAGGAAGGAAGGAAAGAAGGAAGGGAAAGAGGGAGGAAGGAAGGAAGGAAAGAAGGAAGGAAGGAAGAAAGAAAGAAAGAAAGAAAGAAAGAAAGAAAGAAAGAAAGAAAGAAAGAAAGCATTTGGATGAAGGTAGGGTAGAAGGTACTAATGAACTACAGCAATTAAGATACAAGTTATTATTAAACACATTTTTCTATTTGTGATGTTGATTAATCTGAAAGCATGATCCACTCCGTGTCCTGTCTAATAATGATGCCTATTATTATTTGATATTTCTAGGGAGCACAGTGGCTGGGCAGGAGGTTAGCAAGCCCATGTTGGAAACCCAAGAGCTGTTGTAGGGTGGGGTTAAGCTCTCATCCTTCCCTCCAGCTCCTGTCAGGAACATGAAAGGAACCCCCAACTTGGTGCATCCAGTTGGGGGGGGGGTCCTGTCTGTCTGTCTGTCTGCTGTCTGTCTGTTTGTCTGCCTGCCTGCCTGCCTGTTTATCTAGCTATCATTTCTTTCTTTATTTCTTTCTTTCTTTCTATCTATCTATCTATCTATCTATCTATCTATCTATCTATCTATCTATCTATCTATCTATCTATCTATCTATCTATCATCTATCTCAGGTTATTTTCCTATTATAGCAAACAATGACACAGCTGTGTGCTAGTAGGAATATATTGATCAAATACAAGATGACACGTAAAGAAGCATAGATACTTCTTTACGAACAGAACAGAATAGAATAGAATAGAATAACAGAGTTGGAAGGGACCTAGGAGGTCTTCTATTCCAACCCCCTGCTTAGGCAGAAACTCTACAGACAAATGGTTATCCAACATCTTCTTTAAAACTTCCAGGGTTGGAGCATTCACAACATCTGGAGGGAAATTGTTCCACTGATTAATTGTTCTGTAGGACATCTGTAGAATATATGCGGCTTGTAGGTTGAATGATGAGGATCTCGGTTCTCATATGTTTCATTATCTAATCTGATAACATCACTGGAGGCCCTATGAAATGAAAAAACTGTACTTGAAAGATGTCAATTAAGAAGCAGTTTCAGCTATTTGAGTATTGCAAGTTGATACCCTGGGCCACTCTTAAGCGAGATATCATACTAGATTAAGAAGCTGGTTCTCAGTCTGAACACTTCCATCTGTCCTTCTGTTCAGTTCTTTTTTCATTTTTTAAGGACCTTCAGTTCATTCTTATTTTTTTCCCACTTGGTACCCTATAATTAGTCCCCTGCCTATCTTTGATTATATCTAACCCCAATGGTAGTCCCATCGATTTCTTTGATTTTGATTTTGCTTTGCTTTTGAAAACTTCTGTCTCTCTCTCTCTCTCTTTGGCTTTTTCTCAGCCTTCCTTGATTTTTCTGCCAGCTGCTTCCCAAGACTCCTTAGCATCCAGTGGGCTCAACTTCCCAAACATCTGATGCAAAGTAGCAATTTGGAAATCTTTGAATACTCTTTAGAAAGTGTCTTATCAAACTTAAAACACAGCCGCAATTGGAACATGCCTCTTGGTATGTCGTTTACTAAATATTACAATTCACAGCTCCATGCTAATAACCAGAAATGTACTTTCATGATTTGGATCCATAATATGCAACTGCCTTTCCTTCTAGGGGGGGGGGGGGGGAAGAAAAGAAGAAGAACATGACCAGTAATTAAACCTATATTTCACACCATTGCAACAGTGATTCAAGCTCACATTATATTCCTGTTGGTACTTTTGAAAGAGGAACATGATACACAACGTGCTTCTCACTTACATAATGCATAAAGCTACATTTCATTAATATTAATGCAATTGTAAAAATACCCCCCAGTTCAGTTAGGATGATGCCTATGTGTAAAGGCTGGGAAGAAGGGGTGGGCAGAAAATTAATAATGCAATTAATAGCAATGTAATCTTAGTCTTCAGATGAAATAGAGGATATTTGGGAAGAATAAATTTAGATCCCGGAAGATATTTGCAAATCTTGCCTGTTAGAAAAGTATTGGTTGCCTTTGGCCTGCCCCACTTTTTTTCTTGTAACATGTTCAACAAAATTGTGTATTAGGTAAAGGTTCCCCTCACACATACATACTAGTCGTTTCAAAGCCGAAGAGCCAGCGCTGTTCGAAGACGTTCTTCGTGGTCATGTGGCCGGCATGACTTAACCCCAAAGGCGCACGGAACGCTGTTGCCTTCCCACCAAAGGTGGTTCCTATTTTTCTACTTGCATTTTTACATGCTTTTGAACTGCTAGGTTGGCAGAAGCTGGGACAAGTAATGGGAGCTCACTCCGTTACATGACACTAGGGATTCGAACTGCCAAACTGCCGATTTTCCTGATTGATGAGCTCAACCTCTTAGCCACTGAGACACCACATTCCTTTGTTTTGTATCACACACACTTTTTTTCCTGTTTTTTGCTTTGTTTACCAAAATTGCATTTCTAGTTAAGGGTGAAATGTGCCTGCAAGGTGGACCAGGAGAAGCAACTAGAGTGGTGGAGAGGGGAGCGACGAAATATTTTGGTCCTCCTTCATCTCGCTTTCAAGATTGCTAATTGTTCACTCCGCAAAGGCCTTTTCGGAGGACATTTTTCCTCATCATCTTCTTGCCGAGGTGGCGCAGTGGGTAGAGTGCAGTACTGCAGGCCACTTCAGCTGACTGCTAGTTCAGCAGTTCAGCGGTTCAAATCTCACCGGCTCAGGGTCGACTCAGCCTTCCATCCTTCCGAGGTGGGTAAAATGAGGACCCAGATTGTGGGGGCGATATGCTGACTCTGTAAACCGCTTAGAGAGGGCTGAAAGCCCTATGAAGCGGTATATAAGTCTAACTGCTATTGCTATTGCTATTGCATTTAAATCCCTTCTTCTTTTGTGCTCTTGTCTTTCTATTGGCTTAACCTAATTAGCGTTCACAGTTAATGCAATCAGTGCGGTGTGCTGTCAACCCCTCGGAAAACGCTCAGCTTGTCTTCTCTCATCATTGTCTACGATCCATCTAGCTGAGTATGGCAATCGTCTGCGAAAAGGTCACACTGATGCCTTTTTTGCACTCTGCCTAGTTTGCGGGAAACTTTTTAAAAAAAAAATAATATTTTTTTTAAAGAGAGTTAAACCTTCTCCAACCAACCAGCCACCCAACCAATCAACCTACCTACCTACCTACCTACCAACTTCTGGGATCTCAAACAGGCTGTGGAGTAGGAAAGGCTGACCGACAAACAGGTGACAGGTTTATTTCAAGAACAGGATTACTACAGAGTTCTGGGAGTAAATAAACTGTTAAAACGTACAAATACTCTGCCAACACAATTTCTCTCTCACTCTTACAACCCACTGATGAAACAGGGAGACTCACAGAAACAACCTTTCTCCTCCCCCCCTCCCTCCCCACCCCTCTCTCTTTCTTTCTCCGGGACATTTGAAGGTCACAGACAAGAGAAGGAAGAAACAGACAGTGACATGATAACAGTGATTAAGAAAGGGCAAAGTCTAGAAATGATAGGCAGGAGATGGAAATGATTTCTCCCCCAAGCAATGGTGAGTGTGTGTGTGTGTGTGTGTGTGTGCACGCGCGCGCGTGCGTGCGTGTGTGTGTGTGTGTTAAAGTGCATGCACACCTGCATGGATACAATAATTAAACAGGATTAAATAAAAAGAAATGGCATTGTGTTTGACGGACACTCATGTATGCATTGCAAAAGGAGGAATTACCTTTCTCCAAGAAATAATTAAGATTGGCTGCATGTGCTTGCATGCACACACACACACACACACACAGGGGGGGGGGAAGAGAGAGACAGAAATAGAAAGAGGAAGGGGAGAGAAAGAAGGAAAGTGGGAGAGGTCAGAGAGAGAAAGGAATAAAGGGAGGGGGAGAGAGAGAGGAAGGGAGAGAGAGAGAGAGGGAGGGAGAGAGAGATGCAAATAATCCTTGTGGCTGGCACTTTTCAAGATTTATTTTTGAATTGATTAATTAATTAATTACTCACATTGGGGGAAATTATGCTGGTGAATGTAATTTAAAGCCACGTTCTAAAAGTTCTTGCACTTGACTAATTGGCCTTTGTGACTTGGGCTAATCTTCAAAGATAGGGTCAGCCCTGGTGAGGAGATGGAAAAGAGGCCATCAGGAAATCCCAGGGCTGTTGGGCGGACTTAGAAGAAGGTCATGGCAAAGGCAATGACATTAGCTTGTCCATGTAGTCACCAAGGAATACAGCAAGTGAAGCGAAGCGTTCTTGGAAAATCCCAAAGGTGCTTTTTTTAAAAGGCAACTGGCATTTCTTTGTTTTTCTGTGAAGACATTTGGCTTCTCATCCAAAAAAGGCTTCTTCACTTCGCTTTACTGAAGAAGCTTCTTGGATGAGAAGCAAAATGTTTTTAATAAATAAAACCCTTCAGTTGCCTTTTGAAAAAGCACACCGTTGGTACAACCATGATTGACTGGTTCACTGAGAATCTCATTCGACATTCTTGGAAATGTGTTTTGAAAGAATGTTTCCCAAAGGCCAAGCTTCATCAGGTTGGCTGTTTCCTCATGTGCAAGAAAACTATTGACTTCATGCTAGTTTCAGTGCAAGAAGGACATTTTTCATGATTATTTCCAGGTTCTCTCAGGAGGATGTGACTTTGTTAAATTGGTTTGATTCCAGGTCCAATTTGCAAATTCAAAGAATGGAAGGGGCAACAACAACAACACAAATATTTGTCACATATAATTTCGGTGACATAGCCAAGCTTTTCCTGGGTTCATTTTGTCTCTCTTCCTTAAGCATTTTTGAGGCAAGGATTAATTCAGGTTGGATTCTTATGGTGTTCATGTGTCTCACAACAGAATCCATTGTGGTGAATTTTCACCTCAATGCTCTGTTATTGCAACAGATCTGACTGTGTTGAAGAAAGGAAGGACATGTAATTCACTACTGAAAGAAGTGTAAGTCCTTCCCAGCCATTACGAATGAAGCTTGATGCTGCATTCTCCAGCTCTCCAGATGCTGTTGAACTATAAAATCCAGCAGCTTGAGACAGAAATAGGTGGACTTAAGAGATATGAGGAATTGCAGAACTCAGAAAATGTCCACGTGTTCAGGGGATGGGGGGGACAAGATGGCAAGAAGTGGCTATGCTCATTGGTGAAAAAGCAGAATAGAGGAAATAGTTTGTCACCCCTACTATTAGAAGACTTAGATGACAAATGCCAGCTGGACTAGACTCAAAATTAGAGGTGGGGAGGGGAGAGGAGGGAAGGGGAGAGGAAGGGAGAGGAGAGAGAGGGGAGTGGAGAGAGGAGAGAGGGGAGTGGAAGGAGAGTGGAGGGAGGG